>NC_056731.1:188568906-188853906 GCF_019279795.1 Protopterus annectens
GTAAAAAAACATACCTTTTGTTAGTAAGACATGATTGATTAAAACATAAAAACTAAAGTATTAACGAATGCAGTATGACATTCAGAAGTGTTCACTGCAGATTTGCCTGCACTACGAGACATTCTAGCACTCTGCACTCGTGCTCCATATGCTCCATAGATGCTAAGTAAAACACATCATATATGTTTTTACTGCATCAGCAAAGATATAAGAGATCCTGTGTAGTGGGGATGTTACTAGGATTTCCCCCTCTTCCTCTCCAATATGAAACAGCTGTCAGGGCTGGAGGCACATATGCCCTATGCCAGAGTATGCAAAGACATCATGTGCAGTACAAGGGGAAGAATCCTAGCACTTGAGCCCACCACTTCATGCCTAACTTTGTGAGATAAAAGGGTTGTAAGGATTCTATATGTGACTAATTTATCCACTCTCAGACTAATGCAGCAAGACTGTAGAAGCATTTAGCTGCTGTGCTCTGCTTCACTGGCTTCAGAGCACCTCTAATGATAATGTGGTGTGTACTTAGATGCTTTGAGCTGGCCGACCTTCTTAACATCTTACAGTTTAGACAGAGTTGAATCCAAAATGTACCTGCACTATCACTTTCCTCTGTCTGCTCAGCAGCTCAGTGAAGCACTACAATTATTTCCAGAAGTATCTACAGAACACTGAGCATTGTGAATAAATGTAAGTGCATTCAATTGTGGCCTGCCAAATGCAGACCTGTTCATTACATGGAACTGTATATTGCAGTTAAAGAAACACACTGATGTTTTTAATACTATACTGTATGTGGGCTGCTGTGTCCTTTGATATTTCAGTGGGTATCTGGTACTGTTTAGCCACTTGGATGTCTGATGATGAATTTTATTACAGCTAAATGAACTGGGTGTACTGGTACTTAGCTCATCTGGAACTATAGGTTTGTCTCCAGTGCACCTAGGTAACTGGGATAGCTGGGGGTTTATTCTTAAGCTACTTGCATACAGTTACACAGAACTTCAGGACTTGCATACTGAAGTCATTTCAAAGCTTTTCCTCAAACAAGATCTACAAAGATATTTTTTCCAGTACCTGACAATTTTTTTCTGAATCCCCCAACCCTGCTCGAAGGTGCTTCTGTCAGCACCCAATCAGCCCACTTGTTCCAAGGGTATAAAAACCAGGTATTCTTGGGTTACGTGAGAGCCATACAGCCCATTCATTCCTACCCAATAATGCCCACTGACACTGTTCTCAGACGAGACTTGGGCAGTAGGGAGTGGACTTAACTTACTGGTTTTGAGAGGTGAACTATCCATCCCCTGCACCCCCTACACGCACACACAGCATCTCGCTATCATCTTCCCAAGCCATCTCCTACAGATGCCCAAACCATTATTTGAATTTGTGTAATCTGAGGCATAATTAGAGCTGTACCCCTCTCCATTACAAAACTGGTGCCCACTCTCAAGCATTATTTTGACAAATATACACAAAGCCTGTATTTCTTTAATCAGACTATTTTTTTTTTACTACTCAGGAAATAAGATAATGTTGCAAACAATTTACTTTTTCTGTCACATTTATCTGTTGGTTTTTTTTATGATGGGACTTTTTAATAGCACTTCAAAATTTTGTTCCAGCCTGTTGTACTGTCAAGAAAATATCATACAGTTGGAACATTCTTTAGTCCCCTTACTCATTTCCTATACCCCAACGTTCCTATCCTGTATTTTATAGCTGTAAACAATATAGTACACCATATCCTATAACAGTGGTTGGGGGGGCATTCCAAGATGTATTGATCCTTGAAACTGATGTTCATGTTATGATTAAGCTTATTCTGCATCATCCTGAGGCAAAATGTTTAAGCAGAAAGGGTTATTCTTCCCTCTGCTGGATACTAATGGCTTCTGCATATCAATGGTACAACAGGAAGAATGTTTGCATTATCTATCCCATATGCAAGAAGTTTTAAATAAGTGTTTTTCAACCGCCGGTCCCCAGACTGGGTCGGGTTTATCAGAAATTTCATGCCGGTTTCTGAAAGACTAGGGCCCCTGGTTGGGAGAAGGGCCACTGCCCAAGATACTTATTTTTTAATTAAAAAAAATAAGTTTTTTTAAGGGCATTTTTCTTTAAGAAGAACATGCTTTGCTTCCGGTTGCACAGACGTGACAGGTGTTTGCAACCTGTTTTCATCTTCTGCATTTGTGCGACCTGCTGTTTTATGTCCTCGGCTTCCACATGCATGGAATATGAATGCTAGATGAAGTTTGAAATGTGTACCATGAATGGACAAGTGAGAGGCAGGTGTGTGTGTTTAAGAAGTAGGTAGACAGGTGTGTGTGTGCGCAAGAAGTAGGTTGGTAGGTAGATGTGTATGTGTGTTTAAGAAGTAGGTAGGCAACTAGGTGTGTATGTGTGTTTAAGAAGTAGGTAATTAGGAATGTGTATGTGTGTAAAAAGAGGGAGGGAGGGGTCTCTCAACTGTCCACATTTTCGCAGAATGTCTAGATTTTTGCTTCATATTTTTAGTTTGCTCCTCATACACTTTTGTAGGTTTTTGGGTTTATTGTGGCAAAACCGTGAGGACAGAATTCACTTAATAATGACAGGCATTTGAGTTTCAGACTTCACATCCTTCAGAAAATTCACAATAACACAATATCTTTTATTCTAGACATTTTATAAGTTTGTGAGAGCAACATTTAAAGTTTGCCCCACCATTATTTTTGGCTTTGTCCAGATTTAAGAACGATAGGTGTGGTGTATGTATGTGTGTAAGAGGGAGGGAGGGAGGTAGGCAGGTAAGGTGCATACCTTCAAAAATGTCCCTGATTTTGACTGAAATTTTAGCTCTATCCCTCTTAATCCCACCCAGAAATGGTGACTTTTGGAGAAAAGGTGATGAATTACACTTAATAAATAATGGCAATAATTAGAGTTACAGACTTCTTTTATTTTAGAAAATGTATATTCACTCATGTTCTGCTTTTCTGCCAATGTCTCAAGTTAATAATACTAATATATGAAAAGTGTCCCTCATTATTTTTGGATTTCTAGGGTGTGTGTGTGTGTGTGTGTGTGTGTGTGTGTGTGTATATGCATAAGACTTAGGTAGGCAGCATACCTCTCAACTGTCCAGATTTCTGACCCATACTTTTGGTCTGTTCCTCATACAAAGGACTGAAGTTTGAAACTTCATATCCTTTGGCATACAATGCTCAAACAGCGATTGTTTTAATCGGTTTCTTATGAATGTTTTTTATTTTGGCCTTAATGGCCCCAAAATAATTCTATTTTCACTGCTCCCCAAGTGTAGAAAGGTTAAAAACCACTGCTTTCTATGAATGTCAGGTCAGTGCTTAGCATGTCAACAATTATCTCTAGGCTTGTTGTTCATTGTCAACCTGTACTAATAGTAGAGACCTGGTTGAAGTATTCCTCAGTATCTCTTGCTATACAAGTGAATAGATAGGATGCAATCATCAGAGCTAAGGGCATGAGTTTACCAGTGATCTGTATTACTGGTCCAAGTTTCTACGTGGAACACCAGTATCAATGTGCATGTTGTGACTGCAGGAACAAACTGTGAGTTTCTTCTTGTTTATTACCTAAACATTAATGTCAAAGTTTTCATACAAGAGTTCCGTGATTTTCAATACTTTACCGATGACAAGTCAGTGGCTGTCGCACAAATTTAATTCCAACATGTACAGGTCTGGGTCTGTCTTTTTATTATCTTTGCAACCTGCTGTAAAGGTCACTCAATCACTTGGTCTTCCATTTGCATGCAATCCCCCAAATCTTACTGGTGGAAATATTCACTTTCATCACTACCTTGTCATCTTTAACCTGCAACGCCCCCTTCCTACTCTCTATGACCTTCCTTAATACAGGAATTTGTGCAATCTGCCACCTAAAGTTCTTACTCCTGTACTCTGCAAACTCCTTTGTAAGCAGAGGGTTGTGGTTGTTTGTCTTTCAGCTTTTCCCGGTTAGGGGTCGCCACAGCGGAACTCTGGTCCGCTAATGATTGGCAGTAGATTTTCACGAACGCCGAGGTGCCAGCTCGATGTTCAACCTTCAACGAAGACATGCCCATTTACGCATGTCTTTCGAATGCCCACTCAACCGCGGGGAGGACATGCAGACTACACACAGAAGGCACTCTCCACACTCCAGCCAAGAATCGAATGGGAGAACCTCTTGCTGTGAAGCAACGTTACCACTGCACCACTGCGGATGTCCTTTGTAAGCAGAGGGTAAATTAACTTAATCAGTTGGTGAAAGCCTATAATTGGACAAAGTACAGTTGTGTACACTTACCATAAATGTAGATCTTCGAGTGTATTCACTGTTGCAGTCATCACACTTGGGTTATCTGCCTGCAGGTAACCCTCAGTTGGCCCGAATACCAGAGTCTTGGGATTTCTGCGTCGGATGCTGTCGCCTCTTCCATGATGTCAGGTCGTCAGGGGTATAAAACATGCAGCCAATGCCATTACATCAGTTTTTCTTGCCCTAGATGCCAGGAGCCCCCAAAATAGGAAGCTATTACATGGTGTGGAACACCCCCAGTAAAAAGTAAATATCCCTGCCATAAAAGATGGCCATAAAGAGGATAGGAAAAAAGGGTAGAGAAAGCCAGGGGACTGGAGGGAGGGAAACCAGGACTGCAACAGCGAATACACTTGAACATCTACATTTATGGTAAGTGTACACAACTGTACTATGTTCTTCGTGTTTCACTGTTGCAGTCATCACACTTGGGTTGATTCCCAAAGCTGAGGAATGGTGGAGGCAGTCAAGAAGTGTTGGGGCTGGCTAACAGGCCTTGTAAGACTGCTGTAGCAAATCCAGCTCTGGATTTAGAAAAAATAGGTAAGTGGTAATGCTTGGTGAAGGTGTGTACAGAACTCCAGGTTGCAGCTTCCAGGATGTCCCTGGTGGGGACCCCCCTGAGAAATGCTGTAGAGGTTGAAGTAGCTCAAGTGGAATGAGTTCTGATCCCCAGAGATGTAGGTTTTCCATGGTGCTTGTAGCAGAAATGGATGCAGTGTGCTATCCATTTGGAAATGGTTTGCTTTGAAATGGCCTTCCCCTCTGCCCCTGCAGCAAAGCCAACTAGCAGCTGTTCAGATTTTCTGAGAGGCTTAGTCCTGTCCAAATAAAATCTAAGTTGTCTGTGCATGTCCAGAGAGTGCAGTATTCATTTTCCTTTGTTTTGTAGATTAGGGAAGAAAGTAGGCAAGTGAATGGAATGATTTAGGGCCACACTAGACACGACCTTGGGCACAAAGAAAGGATTGGTCCTGAGGGAAACCCTGTCTGCATGGAAGATAATGAAGGGTTCCACTGCCATGAGGGCCTGTAATTCAGACACTCTTCTTGCTGAAGTGATGGCTAGAAGGAATGCTGTTTTCCAAGAAAGGAATTTCAACTCAGCTGTTGCAGTTGGCTCAAAGGGAGGGAGAATGAGCTTTTCAAATACAAAGTTAAGGTCCCGGGCTAGAGTAGGGGCTCTCCTGGGGGGGGGGGGGGGTCTTAAATTTTTTGGCCCCTCTAAGGAATTGTTTTAGCAAAGGGTGACAGAAGAGGGGTGGTTCAATATTATAATGAGCTGAAATGGCAGAGGCATGAATTTTAATTGACGAGAAGGCTAGGCCCTTGTGGAGCATTTCTGTTAAGTACTGAAGAATATGAGGTAAGATGGGCACTGTTGTGCCCATCCCCTGAGTCTGGCTCCAGGAACAGTACCTTTTCCAATTTTCAGCATTGGACTTTCTAGTACTAGGCCTTCTGGCCTCCAAAATGACATCTAGCACCTGCTTACTGAGGGATGCTATTGGGGAGCTCAAGAATTAGCCATGCTGCAATGTTCATAGGTTCATAGGTTCATAGGTTTATACTAGGCTATCTGCCCTAAGGCATTTATAAGCCTAGCCCAAATTTATGGGCTTACGCCACCCCTTGGTCTGAAGCTGAGGGTGCAAAATCTGGCCCTCCTGCTGGGACAGCAGGGAAGGGGTCTGAGGCAGGTGCCATGGTTCCAGCAGTGTCATACTGCGCAAGATGGGGTACCAGTGCTGGCGTGGCCAGTCTGGTGCAATCAGTATTATCCTTGGCTTGTCCTGTTTGATCTTTAGCAGAAACTTCGAGAGGAGAGGCAGAGGGGGAAAGGTGTAAACCGAGAGGCTTTCCCAGGTAAAGAACAGGGCATCCACATTCCAAGCTTGACTATGGGGAGTCCTTGTGCAGAATTTGTCCAACTGCTAGTTCTGAGGGGAGGTAAAGGGATCTACCTCTGGAGTACCCCATTTGTTCCTCAAGAGGTTGAATATTTTTGGTTCCAGTTTCCATTCGTGTGGGTCCATGAGATTTCTGCTTAAGACGTCTGCTAGTGAATTTTAGCTTGCCTGGCAGGAATTGAGCTTGTAGGTGCACTTGGAAGCTCAAGGCTGTGTTCCACAGAGCCATGGCTAGTCTGCAGAGAGGGTACGAGTGGGTTCCCCCCTGCTTGTTTATGTACCACACAACTGTGGTGTTGTCTGTCTTCACCAATACTTGACCTGGAAGAATGCGGTCTTTGAAGGCTGTCAGGGAATTCTATACAGCTAATCTTTCTTTTTGGTTAATATGCAGGTGCATCTGTCTCGGGTTCCATTTGCCCTGAATGCACTGCCCTGCCAAGTGAGCCCCCCCCATGCATAGTCTGATGCATCTGTTGTTACGGTTAGGGTGGCAGGAGGTACAATGAAAGGGAGCCCCTTGTTGTGGTAGCAGGCCTCTGCCCACCAAAGGAACTCTGTCTTTATACAAGGAATGATAGGAATCATTGATTCCAGGAACTCAGAATGTTGACACCATAGGCTTTTTAGATACCATTATAGTTTCCTCATATGCAGTCTTGCATATGGAATTAGCAGAATGCGAGAGGCCATGAACCACAGGGCTTGCAGAATTTTCCTTGCAGATAGCTGGATCTTTGTGGCCAATAGTCTGAAGTAGGTTGTCAAATAAATTTGTTTCTCTGGAGTGAGCCCTGCAGGATGCTTCTAAAGAATCAAAACCACATTGCAAAGTATGTTTACCAACTTGTTCTGCAGAATGCATTAAATCCTGTAATTCTTTGTGTTCAGCACAGTCAGGAATCAACATCATTTTCTGTTTAAGTAGTCCCATAATATGCTGATGGTACTTTAACATATGAAACTGGCAATTTAAAGCCCTAATGCCCAAAGTAGCATAAGTGTATACCTTCTTACCCCATCTGTCTAAGGCTCTAGAATCTCTATCAGAAGGAGTAGGATTTTTGGCAGCAGTAGCTTTAATGCCTTTTGGTCCTTGGGATATGGTCTCTGGATCCGCAGTAGGATTCTTGAAGAGGAACTTGTGAGAGTCAGGTACTCTGTAATACCCATCAGGTTTTCTGGGAGCTGGAGGTAAAGTGTCTGGGGAAAGGCTAGATTCCAAGACAGCATCATCTACAATGTCCAGAACAGGAAGGATAGCTAAAGGCCTGTGTTGAGGAAGAAGTAAGAATTCCCTAAGCCTCTTTTTGGAGTCAGAGTAATCCTGGCTTTCCCAGTGGAAATGCTCTCTAAGAGCGTGCAAGGTTTCACCAAAAGAAAAATCTTCTGGAAGGGAGGCAGAGGGAATAGAATCCTCTGCATCAGAATCCTCATAGGTAGATAAGGGGAAATCCTAGTAAACAGAAGGAACAGAAATATCAGATTCCTGATCAGAAGACTAAGAAGGAAAATCAGTTCTAGATCTCTTAGAGGGGGAAGGCTGGCTTCCCCTAATTAAGGTAATAAGGTTTTCAGCCATTCTAAGCATTTGCTTTTTACGCATATGGGCCGGAGCATGCGGTTTGGACGTCAGTTTTCTAAGCATGGTGCGAGTTTTAGGCCTGGATGATGAAGATGGCGTTGGTTTAAAATGCAAGTCTGTAGGCCTGAATATACCCTCAGAAGCCAGTGCCTGCACAGCTGCTCCGGACCCATCCAAGGTAGAGACATCCGTAGGTTGCATAGTTGAAGAAGCATCTCGTGGCATACCGGACTCTGAATGGGTCTCAGTAGAGGACTGCGAATCTGAAGTAGCGGGTATCAGGAACTTCGAAAGTACCTCACTGAGTACCGGCGGACTGGCGACTAGCTTAACGGAAGAATCATCTGCAGTTTTGGACCTATGCAGCCTGTCTCTGTCTTTATCTTTACGTTTTTTAGGAAGATCAGTAGTCGGCTGGCTTAACGAAGCCATTTCGGAGTACTGATACCGAGTACCAAAATAATTTGCTGCAAAAATAGTCCGACGACAAATAGTTCGGGGGTTGGACAAGGCACAAATCCGAAAGCAAGGTACATCATGGTCTGGGCCTAAGCAAGGAATGCAGTATGAATGAAAATCTTTATCAAGTATTTGCTTTCCACAGGTAAGACAATTGTTAACTTTTACTGACATTCGGTGGAACAAGAAAAAAAAAAAAGATTCCCAACGGGGTAATTATCTTTTTTTTGAACACTTCAGATCTGAAACTCGAAAACGAAAATTTTAGGAGTCGGCTGACTGGCACTTGTGAACTGCTTCTGCTTCGGGCACCGCACGGCAAGAAAGACTGATGTAATGGCGTCGGCTGCATGTTTTATACCCCTGATGACCTGACATCATGGAAAAAGAGACAGCATCCAACGCAGGAATCCAAGACTCTGGTATTCAGGCCGGCTGAGGGCTACCTGCAGGCAGATAACCCAAATGTGATGACTGCAACAGTGAAACATGAAGAACATCCAGGACTGCAACAGTGAATTCACTCAAACATCTACATTCATGGTACGTGTACACAACTGTATTATGTTCTTCGTGTTTCACTGTTGCAGTCATCACATTTGGCTAGATTCCCAAAGCGGCTGGCTAGAATGCCCTGCAAGACTGCAGAAGCAAACCCTGTCCTGGACTTGGAGTAGAGAGGCAGGTGGTAATGTTTGGTGAAAGTGTGAATAGATGTCCAGGTGGCAGCCTCCAGGATGTCCCTGGTGGGGACTCCTCTGAGGAAAGCTGCAGAGGTGGAGGCTGATCTGGAGGAGTGTGTCCTAACCCCCTTGGGGGAAGGCTTACCATGCTGCTGGTAGCAGAAATGGATGCAGTGTGCTATCTATTTGGAAATGGTTTGCTTGGAGATGGCTTTGCCTTCTGCCCCTGTAGCAAAGCTAACCAGAAATTGATCAGACTTTCTGAAGGATTTAGTCCTGCTGTCTGTGCAAATCTAGAGAGTGAAGAATCCTTTCCCCCTTGTTCTGGGGATTAGGAAAGAAGGTGGGCAAATGAATGGATTGGTTGAGAGCCACACTGGACACCACCTTGGGCATGAAGGATGGGTTAGTTCTGAGGGATACCTGGTCTGCATGGAAGATGATGAAGGGTTCCACAGCCATGAGTGCTTGCAGCTCTGAGACTCTTCTGGGTGAAGTGATGGCCAGAAGGAAGGCTGTCTTCCAGAAGGGAAAGTTTAGCTCTGCAGAAGAAGCTGGTTCGAAAGGAGGCAAGGTGAGCTTTTCCAAGACAAAGTTAAGGTCCCAACCCAGTGTAGGTGCCCTTCTGGGGGACCTCAAGTTTCTAGCCCCTCTGAGGAACTGTTTGATCAAAGGGTGTGAGAAAACGGGCTGCTCAGTGGGAAAATGAGCAGAAACAGCAGATGCATGAATTTTTATAGAGGAGAAAGAGAGACCACTGTGTAGTAGGTCAGCTAAGTAATCCAGGATGAGAGGGATGGAGGGCTATGCCATATGGGCCCCCTTAGCCTGGATCCAGGTGTAGAACCTTTTCCATTTATCTGCATAAGACATTCTGGTGCTGGGGCATCTGGCCTTATGGATAACATCCAGAACCTGTTTACTGAGGATGGCAGATTGGTTTGGGGTTAGGGAATAAGCCAAGCTGCCAAATTGAGTTGTCTGCAATTGGGGATGCATGACTTCCCTTTCCCTCTGTGTTAGGAGGTTTGGAATCTGAGGAAGATGCCGTGGAGGCAGCGAGGACAGGCTGAGCAGCAAGGGGTACCAGTGTTGTTGGGGCCAGTCTGGAGCTTTAAGAATAGTCATTGTTTTTTCCTCCCTTATTCTGAGCAGTACCCTGGGGATGAGAGGAAGGGGAGGAAAGGCATAGACTGAGAGGCTGACCCAGGGGAAGGACAGGGCATCCACTTCCCAAGCCATGCAGTGATGCTCCCTGATGCAGAATTTGCTGAGCTGATGGTTGGTGTGGGAGGCAAAGAGGTCGACCTTCGGGGTTCCCCATTTCTGAGTTATTAGGGTGAAGGTGCTTCTGTTGAGCTGCCACTCGTGTGGGTCCAGAAGGTGTCTGCTTAATTGGTCTGCCAGGGAGATGAGAGAGCCTGGTAGGTATTGTGCTAATAGATGTAGTTGCATGGAAGAGGCTGTGAGCCAAAGGGTTATGGCCAGCCTGCAGAGAGTGTAGGAGTGAGTCCCTCTCTGCTTGTTGATGTACCACATCACAGTGGTGTTGTCTGTTTTGATCAGGAGAACCCCTGGAGAGAGAAGGGGTTTGAGAGCTATCAAGACGTGGTGCACAGCCATCATCTCTTTTTGACAGATGTTGCTGGGGGATTTGCTGTGAGCTCCATCAGCCCTGTATGCACCTGCTGTCCAGGTGTGCACCCCAAGCATAGTCTGATGAGTCTGTGGTGAGGGTCTGGGCAGCGGGGTGTGGGGAGCAGGGCAGTCCCTTATTGTGGAAGCATGCTGTTGCCCACCAAAGAAATTCCTTTCAGAGGCAAAGAATTATAGGTAGAAGGGTTTCCAGGTCTTGAGAGTGCTGACACCAAAGGCTCTGTAGGTACCACTGAAGTTATTATGCAGTTTGGCATATGGCATGAGGAGTATGCAAGATGCCATGAACCTCAGAGCTTGCAGGATTTACCCTGCAGAAAGCTGCAGCCTGGTGGCAGCGGAGAGAAGTAGGCTGACAGGAAAATGTATTTCTCTGGTGTAAAGTATGCCATCTGGGATGCTGTGTCCAGACTTGCTCCCAGGAAGATTATCCTTTGGGTGGGCACCTGTTTTGATTTCTTTTTGTTGACTGTGTACCCTAGGGAGGTTAGTAGGCTCTTTACAATGGCCAGGTGCTTGAGCAGCTTTTCCTGTCTGCCTGAATATGGCAGTCATCTAAGTAGGGGTAAATTTGAATATTTCTTGGGTGGTAGATCTGAGAATCCTTTTGGGGTTGGAAGGATGTGGAAGAAGAATTTGTATCCCTGAGAGACAATGCTGAGAACCCATAGGACCGTGGTAATGGTGGCCCAGGTGCTTGAGTGAAAGGAGAGTTTTCCTCCTAGGGGCAAGTGTAGGTGGGCAGAGGGGAGGTCGGGAGGAGGTGAGCATTGTGAGTTCTTACCATAAGGGGGTGGCTTAGAACTCCCTGATTTTGAAGTGGAGGCAAGTCCACTACTTAGATCTCAGCATTCCCTTGGGCTACTGTCTGGGGGGACTGCTTCCACGGGACCTAGGCTGGGCCTGTTTACTCAGAGCAGGAAAGGACCAGTGCTTGGAGGGACAATGCCTCCTCAACCTAGGGGGCTGGACTTGTAAGAAATCTTTAAATGTTTGCATAGATTTTGCTTTTTCTTCCATCTTTTTTAAGACCTCTTCGCCTTAGTGACAAATAAGTTATCTTTGTGCAAGGGGGCATCTAACAATTTAGATTTGACATGGTCTGGCAGGGGTTGCTCCTTAAGCCATGCATATCTTCTAATGACAGATCCAGTGACTGCTGCCCTGCAAGAAGCTTCTAGGGCGTCAAAACCACAGTGCAAAGTGTATTTAGTTACTTGACTTGAAGAATGCACTAAGTCTTGTAAATCTTTAGATTCTGCCCAAGCAGGAAAGGAAGAGATTTTTTGTTTAAGGAGTTCCAAGATACGTTGTTGATATTTAAGCACATGGAACTGACAATTTAGTGCCCTGAGAGCAAGAGTAGCTGAGGTGTATACTTTTTTACCCCATCTGTCCAGGAATCCCTGTCTGAGTGGGTGGGATTCTTAGCAGAGGTTGCTTTAATCCCTTTAGGCCCTTGAGAAATGACCTCAGGGACGGCTATAAGATTTTTAAAAAGATATTTGTGTGAGTCAGGGACTCTGCAGTACCTGTCTGGTTTTCAGGGAGCAGAAGGTAGGGCGTCAGGAGTCAAGCTGGATTCAAGGAAAACATCATCCAGCACTGGGGGATGGCCAAGGGTCTGTGTTGCGGAAGGTATAGGAATTCTCCAAGTCTCTTTTTAGACTGAAGGTAGTCCTGACTCTCCCACTGGAAATGCTCCCTTAAAGTATGCAGGGTTTCCCCAAACGAAAAACCCACTGAGGGAGAGGCTGAAGGAATGGACTCCTTTGCATCAGAATCCTCATAAGTGGAGAGGGGTTGCATGTCTTCATAGTCAGATGCATCAGATTCATCTGACTCTTGTTCAGATCAAACTACTGGGGATAGACCTCTTTTCCTTTCTGAGGGGGAAGCTTGGCTTCCCCTGATCAGCATGATAAAGTCTTCCGCCATTTTAAGCATTTGAGACTGAGGCAAGGTAGCAGGCGCCTGAGAGTGGGTATTCAGTTTCTTCGGTGTGGTTTGAACCCTGGGCCTAAGAAGTCGGTTGTTTTTGAAGGAACAGTAGTCGCAAAAGATGACATCGGTTTGTGTCAAGATTCGGTGGTGCGAAGAACTTCCTCGCAAGCCGGTGCCTGCTCAGTAGCTCTGGACCCATCCAAGGTAGAGATGACCTCAGGATCCTTAGATGAAGAAGAGTTTTGCGGCATACTGGACTCAGAAAGGGTCTCGGTAGCAGCCTGCGAATCAAATAAAGCAGACATCATGGGCTGCGAAAGTGCATCACTGAGTACTGGAGGACTGACGACTAGCTTAACGGAAGTGTCGGTAGGTTTGGACCTGCGTGGTCTGTCTCTGTCTTTATCATTACGTTTGTTTGGAAGATCTGCTGTTGGTTGGCTTACCGAAGCCATATCGGAATTCGAGGACTGTAAACGAAAATATCTGGCTACAATACGGGCCCGAAGATGGATAGTTCTGGCATTAAACAAAGCACCGAAGCGACAACAGGGAATGCAGTGGTCTGGGTCTAGACAAGTGACGCAGTAAGAGTGGAAGTCTCAGTGTGGTATTTGCTTTCCACAGGCGAGACAATTATTAACTTTTTCTGACATCAGTTAGTGCAAGAAAAAAGGATCCCCAATGGGGTACTTAGCTTTAAAAGACTTCAACTTCAATTCGGAAACAAAAACTCAGGTAGCAGCCGACCAGCACTTGTGAAAACTGCTTCTGCTTTGGGCTCCACGGCAAGAAAGACAGATGTAATGGCGTCAGATGCCTTACTTTATACCTCTGACGACCGGACATCAGTCCTCAAGTGACAGCAACTGACACAGAAATACTAAGTCTCTGGTATTTGGGCCACCCAAGGGCTACCCTGGCAGGGGTAACACAAATGTGATGACTGCAACAGTGAAACACGAAAAACATCTTCCCTCACCTACCTTTCTCTACAAGCTGCTACCCATTAGTCACCTTTAATGAGCGACTGCATCTGCAAGGAAAGAGCAAACTTACATTAAGTGCAGAATGCATCCTCACATCATTTTACAGTCCTTATTTAATTGTTCTTAATGAAATGGGTGGCATGAAGGTAAGCACACCCATTGCAGTTCACCTGTGAATACTTGGGACACTGCAAAGCAAAAAGAAAAAAAAACGTTTTTCATGTAATTTTATGACAAAAGGTCCATTTAGCAATGATCCACTGCTGAAAAGGTACTGAAACAAATTAATCTAAATGTTTCTTATTAACTAAGGCACAGAAAAAGGTGCAGGCTACATGGATTTAAAACATACAAAAGGATAAAATTACAACAATTATAAGTGCCCTTAATATGTAGTACATTACTAGCAATTGACACATTTTAGTAAGATGATTTAACAGCAGATTAAGTGTACAGTAATTATTAAAATTTTTAATTAGAACACCTAAAACAAAAGTTGGCAAATGCACGGTATATCCCAGCTAACTAACAACACTTTTAATATTCAGCGGAAAACGGTTTCACCATCCAGGCAGAAAGGACATTTTCTGCAGTGGTGCTAAAAACTCCAAAAAGATTCAGAGGAATTATTTTTGACTATGTATAATGTTATCAATCTAGGATGCTCTACCATTAATGAACAGCAATGGTGACTACAACAAAGATAAATACATATTACTATAGGTGTCAGCAAAGTAAACTTATTTTACTTGGCTTTAGCATAGTTCCACCCATTTGCTGATATACCACATCAGTGCTGTGTTGTATGTAACCCAGCCACTGGGGATGCACAAGCCAGTGCATTTCTTTGTGCCAGTGCCAAGCCCGGATAAATGGGGAAGGTTGCATCAGGAAGGGCATCCGGTGTAAAATTCATGCAGACAACAGTACAGATATACATACCGGATCAGTCGAGGCCCGGGTTTACGACGACTATCACCAGTACTGTTGGCCAACAGGGTGCTTGCGGAAATTGGGCTACTGTTGGCCGATGGAGTAGGAGAGCGGGAAGGCATGCCCGAAGGCAGGTAAAGGCTAGGACTGTGATAGTGAGGGTCGAACTTTGAATGTTGACAGTATGACTAGTATAGGGAGAGAGCTTGCTGATATGATGGACCGAAGGAAGGTTGGTATATTGTGTGTGCAAGAGACCAGATGGAAGGGGAGCAAGGCTAGGTGTATCGGAGGCTGTTTCAAATTGTTTTATCATGGTGTGGATGGGAGGAGAAATGGCATAGGCATTATCCTGAAGGAACAGTATGCTAAGAGTGTTTTGGAGGTGAAAAGAGTGTCGGATAGAGTGATGTTTATGAAGCTGGAAATTGATGGTGTAATGATGAATATTGTTAGTGCATATGCTCCACAAGTTGGATGTGCGATGGATGAGAAAGAAAAATTTTGGAGTGAGGTGGATGAAGTGGTGATGACTGTACCCAAGAGTGACAGACTGGTGATTGGAGCAGATTTCAATGGGCATGTTGGTGAAGGGAACAAAGGAGATGAGGAAGTGATGGGTAGGATATGGTGTTAAGCAAAGGAATGCAGAAGGTCAGATGGTAGTGGATTTTGTGAAAAGGATGGACATGGCTGTGATGAATACGTATTTTAATAAGAGGAAGGAGCATAGGGTGACATACAAGAGTGGAGGAAGATTCACATAGGTGGATTATATCTTATGTAGAAGGGCCAGTCCGAAGGAGATTGAAGACTGTAAAGTTGTGGCAGGGGAAAGTGTAGTTAGGCAGCATAGGATGGTGGTTTGTAGGATGACATTGGTGATCAAGAAGAGGAGGATGAATGTGTGGGCAGCACCACGGATCAAATGGTGGAAATTGAAAAAGGGTAATTGTGAGGTGATGTTCAGGGAAGAGTTAAGACAGGCACTGGGTGGCAGTGAAGAGTTACCGAATAGCTGGGTAACTACAGCAAATCTAGTAAAAGAGATGGCTAGAAAGGTGCTTGGTGTGACATCTGGAAAGAGGAAGGAGGACAAGGAGACCTGGTGGTGGAATGAAGAAGTACAGGAGTGTATACAGAGAAAGAGGTTGGCGAAGAAGAAGTGGGATTTTCAGAGAGATGAAGAAAGTAGACGAGTATAAGGAGATGAGGTGCATGGCAAACAGAGAGGTGGCGAAGGCTAAGGATAAGGCATATGAAGAGTTGTATAAAAGGTTGGACACTAAGGAGGGAGAAAAGGACCTGTACCGATTGGCTAGACAGAGGGACCAAGCTAGTAAAGATGTGCAGCAGGTAAGGGTGATAAAGGATAATGAGGGAAACGTACTCACAAATGAGGAGAGTGTGTTGAGCAGATGGAAAGAGTACTTTGACGCGCTGATGAATGAAGAGAATGAGAGGGAGAGAAGGCTGGATGATGTGCGGATAGTGAATCATGAAGTGCAGTGGATTAGCAAGGAGGAAGTAAGGATAGCTATGAAGAGGATGAAGAATGGAAAGGCTGTTGGTCCAGATGACTTACCTGTGGAAGCATGGAGGTCTTTAGGTGAAATGGCAGTGGAGTTTTTAACTAGATTGTTTAATGAAATCTTGGAAAGTGAGGAATGGAGAAAGTGTTTTGGTACCGATTTTTAAGAATAAGGGTGATGTGCAGAGCTGTAGTAACTACAGAGGGATTAAATTGATCAGTCACAGCATGAAGTTATGGGAAAGAGTAGTGGAAGCTAGGATAAGAAGGGAGGTGATGATTAGTGATCAGCAGTATGGTTTCATGCCAGGAAAGAGCACTACAGATGCAATGTTTGCTCTAAGAGTGTTGATGGAGAAGTGCAGAGAAGGTCAGAAGGAGTTGCATTGTGTCTTTGTGGATTTAGAGAAAGCATATTACAGGGTGCCTAGAGAGGAGTTGTAGTATTGTATGAGGAAGTCGGAAGTGTCAGAGAAGTATGTAAGAGTGGTACAGGATATGTACGAGGGTAGTGCGACAGCGGTGAGGTCTGCGGTGGGAGTGACGGATGCGTTTAAGGTGGAGGTGGGATAATATCAAGGATCAGCTCTGAGCCCGTTCTTATTTGCAATGGTGACGGACAGATTGACAGACGAGATCAGACAGGAGTCCCCGTGGACTATGATGTTTGCAGATGACATTATGATCTGTAGTGAGAGTAGGGAACAGGTGGAGGAGACACTGGAGAGGTGGAGATATGCTCTAGACAGAAGAGGAATGAAGGTCAGCAGGACTAAGACAGAATATATGTGTGTGAATGAGAGGGATGATAGAGGAATAGTAAGGATGCAGGGAGTAGAGGTGGCGAAGGTGGATGAGTTTAAATACTTGGGATCAACAGTTCAGAGTAATGGTGAGTGTGGAAGAGAGGTGAAGAAGAGAGTACAGGCAGGATGGAGTGGGTGGAGAAGAGTGTCAGGAGTGATTTGTGACAGACGAGTACCAGTAAGAGTGAAAGAGAAGGTCTACAAGAGAGTAGTGAGACCAGCTATGTTATATGGGTTGGAGACACTGGCATTGACAAAAAGGCAGGAGTCAGAGCTTGACGTGGCAGAGTTGAAGATGTTAAGATTTGCGCTAGGTGTGACGAGGACGGACAGGATTAGGAATAAATATATCAGAGGGTCAGCCCAGGTTGGAAGGTTTGGAGACAAAGCCAAAGATGCAAGATTACGTTGGTTTGGACATGTGCTGAGGACGGATGCAGAGTATATTGGGAAAAAGATGCTAGGGATGAAGCTGCCAGGTAACAGGAAAAGAGGAAGGCCTAAGACAAGGTTTATGGATGTGGTGAGTGAGGACATGCAGGTGGTTGGTGTGACAGAGCAAGATGCAGAGGACAGGAAGAAATGGAAACAGTTGATCTGCTGTGGTGACCCCTAATGGGAGCAGCCAAAAGAAGAAGTGGTGATGTGCTGTATGTCATAACTTTGGAGTGTAAAAGCTAGCAGGGAACCAATCATCTCTCTAGGTTGATGTTGTTTTCCTGTTCACTGGACCATAGGACCCCAACCTGAAAGCATACTCCTTGACCATAATTTGATGCACCTGCTTGTCGGTCTCTGTTGGAAAAAGACAGAAACCAAACTTTCCTAGAGATCTAGTGATGCCACCTTTCAAAGAGATGTAAAAGATGAGGTGCACTGATCCCAAAGGCTGTACCTTCCTCATGTGACCTCTAATGTCACTTGGGATCACGAGGCTAAAGTAGAATGTAATACCAGAACTTGAAGGGGGCCCTTTTTGAAAGATGGGTAGAAAAAAAAAGTCCTTTACGAGCTGCACTTTGTCCTAAGGGAGAGGAAAACAGACTCTGCAGCTTTTAGCATCTAGGAAGTTCTGATAAAAATGATTTAGGCTGGACATTTCTGCATCCAAGAAGAATCCTGGACCCTGCAAACAATGCACAGTTAGGTTTAGAACCTATGGAACTCTACTTCAGAAAAAATGTGTATTAAACAATTATTTGGATAAGGATAACAGCGACACTCTGGAACTAACTATTTGGTGGTGATCAGGGTTAAAGCAGAAAGGCCAAAGGACAAAAGCATGCACTGGCAGTGTGACTTTACTCACTATAAATCTGAAGAACTGCCTGCGAGTCCTATGAATTAAGATACGCACGGAAGCATCCTTCATACCTGAAGTGGTGAAGACAAAACCCTTCAACAGTGGCAGCAGGATGTGCACACTTAGTATCCTGACCTTCTTCACTTAAACATATTTGTTCAAACTTGGCAGGCCCAAGATAAGTCTCCACTGTTCACACTTTTTTGAAATCAGGAACAATCTTCAGTAATAACCCTTTCCTCTTCTGATACGAGGAATGTCTTTATCCACCCTATCTATGCTTAAGGGAAATACTTGGGACAAAATGGATGGAGGCCACAGAAAAAAAAACAAAGGACTTACGGTCCCAATCCTGAAATCATTTGGGGAAATCACTGTTGACAGCAGAAGATCTATCTGTGGGTCTCTGTCCCAGCTGCTGTCTACTTACACACTCTTTCCTCCTTTACAGCTGCTGTTTTTTGAAAATGTTTGCGCAGTTTGTATTCTTTCAGCTTAAACCATCGTGTGTGTGCGTGTGGGGGGGTCCCCTTCAGACGGCCGAGACGATATGACCGAACGTTTAAAAGTTCAAATGGTCTGAATAAGGATTTCCATAGAGCGCGGAACAGGAAAATTTCCCTTTACTGCAATGTAGTGTGATCTCAGAGTTGGCATATTTAAATAGCAGGGGGTGGGGAGTTGCAGGGGGGCTTGCCCCCCTGCTACCACTGGGTTTTTTTTGTTTGTTTATTTTTTTTTCACATTGTTGAACATTCAAATGTTCGGTCATATGGTCTCAGCCATATGAAAGTCGAACATTAGGATGCTCAATTATGTGAAGTAGACCCCATAGATATATATATATATATATATATACACACACACACACACACACACAGTAACATATATATATATATATATATACATACATACACACACACACAGTAATTATATACACACACACAATATATATATATATATATATATATATATATATATATATAAACATATACATATATATATATATATATATAAATAAACATATACATACATAGATGTACATATATAAATAAAAGACACGTTTTGGAAAGGTAAACCCTAGAGTACCTAGGAAATGAGGGATGAAATAAGTTCTCAGACTTACTATTATTCCTTTCTCTTCCATCTTTTTGATGATTTCGCGTGGGAGCTGCAGCCAAATTATTTTATCATAGGAGGCAATAACCAATTGGTATTTCAGGTTTTCCAAAAAAGGAAGGCTGGTTTACATAGCTAGGTATACTTTGTCTACAGACTAGCAATAGCTCTGAAAATAAGTATCTATACAGTATCATAAATGCATTTTATTATGCGCTTACTAATCTTTTCTGCAGTCTGGCAGAGCAGAGACATTTTTTCTTCAAGAAAACATTATCACTTTGCTTAACCCTTTGGTATTGCAATGATGTCCCCAATTCTAATGCTGGATGATGTGTACCTTTCTTTACCAAAGTGGCCCAGCATTCTTCCTTCCCCACTGCTAGCACTGTTTTGGTCCCCCAGTAGCCTCCTTGGAAATTGCAGCCATGCTTGCTGGCAGTTTTTTTTTCTTATAAGAAGTGTCAATGCTGTTCCAAAACCTAACATTTTTTTTTATTTGGGGGGGGGGGGTAGAAGTTAATCCTCAAATGGACTCAAGGGAATAAGTTACTGAAGAAACTGTCTAGTGTCTCACCACTTCAATGCCTAATAAAGTATAGTTTGTGCAAGAATACTCACAATAACTGCAGATGTCGGATCACTGTTGCAGTACATTTATAACATGAATGGGATGCAACCAGAGGTGGACATAAGTCTTCTAGCCAAACATACAAAGCAGTCACATGTCCCCCCAGACAGGGCACAAGATTACCTCCTGTGCTAGAAAAATAACCACAGATCCTACAGAGGTATTAAGAGATATTTTGGAATTTTATGAAAATTTATATAAAGCAGAGGAATGTAGAAGCTAAGAAAAGTAAAAAATGGAATTGTATATCAAAGACTAAAGGCTCAACAGCAGATAGCTAAGAAAGGAACAGAAAAGATAAAAACAGTGATCTATAAAACAACCAATCAATATAGTAGTCTTCAGGAGCAGAAAAGAAATTCCTGTGGAAGTTAGGAGGGAAGGAAGTGATAAAGATCTGGAAGGCTTTGTTTTATTGTACTTTAAAGATGGGTGGGGGAAGTACCAGCAACATGGTGGAAAACTGTGGTGGCTGTATAACCCAAAAAAGGTCCTTCATACCCAGCATCATATACACCCATTTCAATTTTAAACTATACGGACCAGATGTACAGCTGATCAGTTTTCACTCAGAAAAACACTGGATTGTTATACTAGTGGATGGATCTCAAATATTTAAAAAATAAGGGTGCACCAAGCACGAGGATTGCACAAGATGTAATATATTTTAAAAGCCTATTAATAAACATTCATTTTTATTAAAAAACTGTGATGCTGTGCAAACTCCCAACATGCTATGCATTATCTCTGGTCTAGATGTCACAAACCTGTCTGGGACATTTAACTGCTTTCATTTTTACTACACACTTGTATATTAGCTTGAGATGGATTGTATACATTAGTAAACTTGTCATTCAAGTATCATGAATTAATGAACAATAGAACATGAGTTTTAATCTTACTTTTACAATACTTTGTCTTAAATATTGCCTTTAGGTCCCTTCTATTTTCTACTTTATGGCGCATCACCCTCTTGTCACTCATGATGTTCAGTTAGTCACAATGACCAGAAAAGCACCAAAAAAGCACTATCTTACGTTAATTTAAAAATGTATTTCAATGAAAAATTATTGTACATCTCACTAGGAATGCTGGGATACAGTACTGTTATCTCCAGTTCCAAGTACTTGACTGCTTGTCACTCCTGCAAACTATTGAAAAAAATGCAAAATCTCTGCTCAAGTGGTTTAATCCATTTCGACTTACAGCTACTCAGTGCAGACCACTTTTAAGATTTCCTGCTATACAGAGTATTTCAATTAGTTAAAAAGGATGGGTGTTAACTGTTACCGAAAAGTTATCTAACATCTTCACAAAGAAAAGTGCATCAGTAAATGCAAATTAGACATAAATACAGCTGTTTTATTCTAATGTTCTATAAACTGTCTTACTAATGACTGTTCTTGTTTTCTTATGCAATTTTCCTAATGTAAGAAAGCAGTCCAAAAGTTTCAGAAAATCTATCATATTGGCGGACAAATAGAGGAAAGGGCATCAATGAAAGCCAAATATTCAAGGTGGGAGACAGGATATTAAAATGAAAACATACCATATACAAGTACATTACTTTTCACACAAACAAGAAATACATTTTTTCCTTCCAGAAAAAGAATTTACAAGTTTATCTAAAATAAACTGTTGCCTCCCTAAAGATAAAATTTAAATGCAATTACCTGCCAACGTAGATATCGGTAATCCATGTGCCCTACAAACAATGATTTTGTTGTAAACGCATAAGGCTGGACTTCAACATCTGCTCTTGTAACCTTGAAGAGAACAAAAAATAATTCAACCTCTAGTTAGCAAATACATAAAACACCATGCCAAACCTAATAAATACTTGGGATTTCTACCCAGTTTTCCAAAAATGTCCTTCTTGCATGCATTTTTCTTTCACTTAGGAAATGCAAATGGAAACAAGACTTAGATTCAGACATTTGTCTACTTTCCAAAGAACTCAACATAGCATAACTTCATGCTTTTGTCTAACCACTTCCAAAGTAACAAACAAAAACATCATAACTGAATACATAGCTTCCAACAGACAAGTTACTCTATTGAAAACTGTTGTCTTCATTAACAATGAAAGGAAAAAAATACTTTACATGCCAGTGTTCTCTAGTGCAATTATGTCCTACATTAGTAACATTTCATATATGTCCTGTCAGTTAAGAGTCTAAATTACCTTCACGATGCTCATACAAAATAAAAGCTTAGAATTCTGCTGCCCATTTTCTGTCTCTTCAGACTTCAGATTGTAAACTAATGAATAACAGAAACTGACCAAAGAAGCAACCTACAAGGAACTCAGCTGGAAAGGGCAAGTACCTATTCCACTGACAAACAAAATTGCCCTCCCTTCTCCTAGTCAACTATTACCATGACCAAGGCTACACGAGAAATTAGTACATGGAATGCATACCTTAATGCCCAGTTACACAGGTCTGCTTGTCTTGTAGAAAGCAAGCCAAACACCCAATGAAGGATAAAAGCCCACCTGTGGTGTCTCTGTTGTTTACAGAGCATTCTGACACACAAACACATACTGTGTCAATCTGCAGACACATGTCTGTAGAAGTGATGAAATGTTTGCAGAAGTGAAAATACACTTCCTGTGAGTTTAAAAGTAGAAGACATACACTTCCAGTTCTCAGCTATTGAGAATTCTACTGCAAGGCGATTTAACAAAAAAAATAGAAGCTATAAATTCAGAAATTCAACTTGCTTCTGACAAGAAAAGATGGTAAACCTAAGAAGTTATGTGCCATATTCCTTCATGCCTAGGAAAGAAGCCTTGAAGGTATACGATATGCTCAATGTTCCTAAACAGTAGAAAATGAAATGACAGCAATTAGACAAAAGTTTAGTAATTATGTGCCTAGAAAGAACTTGCATTTGTTCACCAACAGTTCATTAAACAGCAAAATAACCTTAAAAGACTCCAGATGCTTGTGTTACTAAGCTAAAGATCTAAACCAAAGACTGTGAATTTGACTAGTTACATGATTAATTAATAAGACAGAAAAGTTTACGGTTTAAGAAATTATCAAATAAGGGACAAGCTATTAAGAAAAGACCTGACTTAACATAAAAAAGCTGACGTATGCAAAGCAAGTGAGATTACTAGTACACAATTCAAACAATTTATGTAATAAGCGTGTAAAATAAACTCTTAGATAAAATAAGAATGCGTTGTAACTGCAACAGAAACAAGATAGATAATGATGTGCACAGAAAATGTGGTATTGCTGAAATTCAAGTCTTGTGCACAGTGTTGTTATAAACATGAAATAAAGCACTGTTGCACTACTTACTTAATTCTGTACAGTTTGTGGTGGAAGGAACCATTTAAGAAAGATATGTAAACAGAAGGAGAAGTGTCTTCAAAAGACTATTCATGATACTGAACAGAAACACTATAATTAAGGGGTACCAAAAATAGTACTAGTTGGTGTTGTTCAAGTTAAGAGAGCTGATATGGTGAATTTTATTTATTTATTTTACTTGACATTTGTTGACCGGGATAGTCCGTCTCAGCTTGTGCCCTTTTTCAGCGGAGGCCTGAGGAGAAAATCACCAAAGAACAAGTTTTAAACAGTAATAAGGTATATAAATTTACAAATTCAGACTTAAATGATAAAATGCACAGTACAGTTTTGAGAAAAAGTAAGTTTCATAAGTATAAAGTCAAATTTATCAGGAGTGGAACGTATAATTAAATAAAGAACTCAAAGTAGAGAAGAAGAAGAGAAGTAAGCAAATAAATGGTTAGTAAGAGGAAGGAGAGATGAAGAGGATATTATGTCTAGGATCAAGTGTTAACTATTATGCTGCAAGATGACATGGGGGGAGAGAAATAAAAGGTATCAAAAATAATAAGGGGGGTAAGGATTGAGAGGGGTAAAGGTGAAAAGTAGGTAGTAGAAATACTACCAAGCAGAGAAATGAATTAAGTAGTAAGTAATAGGGAGAGGAAGGGGTGGAAAGTGAAGGAGGGAGAACTGAAGGAAAAGTATTAAGTGGGGTGACTGCAGTTACATTTCCAGGTAGAAATTAGGTGATTTTTGACGGCAGTCTTGAAAACATGTGTATGGGTTATAATTCTACGGGACATAGGAAGCTTATTCCATGCTAGTGTGGGAAGGTAGCTATAAGGGTTTTGTCCAAACTATTTTTTGGGTTTGTAGACTTGTAGGAGTCCTAGATCAGAGCTCCTAAGGGAACACGTAGTGAGTTATACAGAGAAATGATAGAGGATATGCTAGGGCAGGAGGATGGTTTATTTAAGACAGAGTGAATAATAAATAGCTGAGTAAGTAAGAGGTGGTTGGGAAATTCAAGCCAATTAAGAGTTTTAAGAGCAAGACAGTGGTGAGATTTAGTTGGCATGTTAGCTGCGAATCTAGCAACTTTATTGTATGTGGTTTCCAGTTTACACTGCAGAGTTGACTGTAGGTTAGTAAGAATTTGAGAGCAGTAGAAGAGGTTAGGTAGGAGAAAAACTTGGGAAAGTGAAATCCTGGAGTTAGGAGTAAGGAACCCTCAACTATAGAGGAGGCCAAGCTTTTGATGGATTTTCTTTACAGAATGGTGTACATGGAGGTCAAATTTAAGTTAGCCACCAATAATTACTCCTAGGAGCTTTGTGTGAGAGTCGGATGAAATAGTAGTGTTATTGAGGGAAGAAATTGAGAAAGAAAATTTGAGATAATTAAGAGGTTTAGGTAGAAAAAGGAGTCGTTTAGTCTTTTGGAGGTTCATTATAAGTTGGTTGCTAGAAAGCCAAGATTCAGCAAAACTGAATGAGGTGTGAGTGAGTGAGTGCAAGTCAGAAGGGTTGTCTGCAATGGAGATGACAGTTGAATCATCAGCATACTGTGTAAGGGAAGACTGAGTGCAAGATGTATGTAGCTGGTTACTAAAGATGTTAGAGGGGACCAAGAATACAGCCTTGTGGGGCACCCACTTTTATGGGGAGAAAAGGTGATAGACTATTGAGCCATCTGACTGATTGCTGTCTGTTAGAGAGGTAGCTAGCAAACCAAGAGATAGTAGAAGGGGAGAGATTAAGCTCAGCCAGTTTAGGGAAAATAACAGAATGGAAGACAGTATCAAAAGCTTGAGAGAGATCAAGGAAAAGGCAGGACACTAGCTTATTGTTATCTCTGGCTACGAAGACAGAGTTAGTAAAGGAGATGAGAGCTCTTATAGTACTGTGATGGGGGTTGAAAGCCATGCTGGGTCAGGGTGATAAGGGTTTTACAACAGAGAATGGACATAAGTTGTTTATGCACACAGTGCTCAAAAATTGTGGAGAGGGGATTGGGTACAGCAATGGGGTGATAATTAGAAAGTTACCCCCTATGTGAATGGGTATAGTATGAAATCTCTTCCAAAGAGTTGGTACAGTAGATTCAGAGACAGAGCAATTAATGAGGATGGAAAATGGATATGCTATGCAGCTGGTAGCATCCTTTAGGAAGACAGAGGGCAGGTTGTCAGCAGAAGGGGAACACACTTTAATTTTGAGTAGGAGTTTTTTAATATACGAGGTAGGGATAGGATTAAATAAGAAAGGGCAGCATTGTGGTAGGGGGGTAGTGGGAGGAGAGTCATTTGTTGGAATACAGGGTGGCATGAGCTTACTTATGGTGTCAATGAACTAAGTGTTGAAAGTGTTTATGGCAACTAATGGAGTATTACTGGGGCAGTGGTTGGGTGTAGAGGGGTTTCCACGGTGGAAAATATGATTGACAGAATTCCAAAAGTATTTATTGTTTCTAGATTGTGTGGACAGAGAGTCATGGTAGAAGTTTTTCTTATCTTTGAGCATGTTTTTCTTGGCCAGATTACGAAGTTCCCTACATTTGTTGTAATAGATGAGAGATTTTGTTTTTGTCCAGTGTTTCCAGGCAGAGTCTCTGTTGTGGATAATAACATGAGTAGACTGGATGAGCCAAGGTGAGTAGTGAGATATGACTCTATTCTAGGGGGTGCTAATGAGTTTAAAATGTTAAGGAAGATGGTACTGAATTGGAGAATCGCTTTGTCTAAAGGGAGGTGGAAGTGAAAGGACCAGTCAATGGAAAAGAGTAGATTATTACGAGTCTCTGGATTGTAGTTAGTTAACTTATGACATTCTTTGAATTTTAAAAATGACATGCATCAAAGGTAATAAAACAAGCATACAAGTCAGACTGTTGGCAGGAAATGTTAAGAACTACTAAACAAAATGCTGAATTTAAACTATGCATTGGTATAAAGTATAACATTTTGCTTAAATATGCATCTGAAGTATCAAGAGTGAAATGCAGGGGACAGACCCGAGTTCACCATACTGTCAAGTGAATAACATTAAGTCACAGGGTCAAAAGTAAATATGAGAAAACAAAGAGCAGAGTACTCGGTTTCAAACAGCAGCACTTAAGGAAATAAACTCTCCTTGTATTCTGGACTGTTTGGTTGGTGACAAGCTATGAAGAGTAAAATAAATTCAGTATAAAAGCAAAAACTGAATGTAAACAGAAAATCACACAGCTATAGAAACATCTAAAACACTGTAGAGCCACATCAATGACAACCTTCATGACCATGCTCTCAGCAATATAAACAGAAACAGCCAATCTTACCTGTTACTAAAAGTCATAGATCCTGATACAATATTTGATCAACTATCACAAATGCCACAGCAGGACATGCGAGGCGGGTATTTGGAGACACAGGCATTCCAAAGCAAATGTTTGCCATAAAAACACAAAACCTTTAGCACTTTCATCCCTTTTTAGAAAAGGGCTACTTCAGAAGGTTAAAAACAATTAATAACAGTTATTATAAATATGCCTGTCACAACAAAAAAGTCAGCTAAATCCTGGAAAAATACAAGTTCTAAAATTTGAAGAGCCAAATTTAAAAATACAATTTCTAAAATGTGAAGAGCCAAATCTAACTTAACTGTCATCTTTCAAAAAACAGATTGTAAAATGAATATAATTATATATCAAAGCACTGCAGAAAATACCAACAATGTATTACAAATTGTGTGTGTGTGTGTGTGTGTGTGTATATAAATACATGTTTTATTAAGTAAAGTACATGGGTATTATGCTAAAATTAGAAACGTGCGTATATATATATATATATATATATATATAGAAAGAGATATATATATATATATATATATATATATATATATATACACACACACACACATCATATATCTATACACACAGACAAAGGGAAAGACAGAGTTAAATATTTTGTCTTAGAAATGATGCAGATTTTGTAAAAAATATATATATATATATATATATATATATATATATATATATAATCACAATTTTAAAGCTCTACTATTTAAAGAACTGGTTATGAATGTCCTATTATTAAGACCTGGTGTAACTGTGGTACTCAAATGTAACTAACAATTTAATTCTTTCTTCGATAATGTGTACCCATGGGCCACCTCTACTGTCTCTTGGAACTTTTTCTAACAAAAAAATAAACATTTATTAAAATTACTACAATGTAGAGTGTCTTAACAGTACATTCTTACTGTCTTTCCTTTTAATATCATAAATGTGTTCCTGTATCCTTCTACTTAACTAACTTCACATCTGTCTTTCCAGCATAAAGAGATTCACAAGACAAACAGGGAGTTAAATATATCCACCCCTGGTGCTTCAAATTTTTGAACTTCTGTTTTTTCCAGGATTTAGATGATTGTGCGTATTCATGTGGCAAGCATATTTATTACGTACAGTTGTGTACACTTACCATAAATGTAGATGCTCCAGTGTATTCACTGTTGCAGTCATCACACTTGGGTTATCTGCCTGCAAGTAGCCCTCATTCGTTCCGAATACCAGAGTCTTGCAATTTCTGTGTCGGTTGCTGTCGCCTCTTCCATGATGTCAGGAGTACAAAACATGCAGCTGACACCATTACATCAGTTTTTCTTGCCCCAAATGTCAGGAGCCCCCCAAATAGGAAGCTATTACTTGGTATGTAACACCTCCAGTAAAAAGTAAATACCCCTGCCATAAAAGATGGCCATAAAGAGGATAGGTAGAAAGGATATAGAAAGCCAGGGGGCTGCAGGGAGGGAAACCGGGACTGCAATAGTGAATACACTCGAACATCTACATTTATAATAAGTGTACACAACTGTACTATGTTCTTCGTGTTTCACTGTTGCAGTCATGGGTTGATTCCCAAAGCTGAGGAAGGGTGGAGGCAGTCAAGAAGTGTTAGGGCTGGCTAGCAGGCCTGGTTAAGACTGCTGTAGCAAATCCAGCTCTGGATTTAGAAAAAATGGATAAGTGGTAATGCTTGGTGAAGGTGTGTACAGAACTCCAGGTTGCAGCTTCCAGGATGTCCCTGTTAGGGACTCCCCTGAGAAATGCTGTAGAGGTTGAAATGGCTCTAGTGGAATGAGTTCTGATCCCCAGAGGGGTAGGTTTTTCATGGTGCTTGTAGCAGAAATGGATGCAGTGTGCTATCCATTTGGAAATGGTTTGCTTTGAAATGGCCTTGCCCTCTTCCCCTGTAGCAAAGCTGACTAGCAGCTTGTCAAATTTTCTGAAAGGCTTAGTCCTGTCAAGGTAGAATCTGAGCTATCTGTGCACGTCCAAGGAGCGCAGGATCAATTCCCCTTTATTCTAAGGATTAGGGAAAAAGGTTGGCAAATGGATGGATTGGGTTAAAGCCACACTGGATACCACCTTGGGCATAAAGGAAGGGTTAGTCCTGAGAGAAACCCTGTCAACATGGAAAATAATGAAGGGCTCCACCGCCATTAGTGCCTGTAACTCAGATGCTCTTCTTGCTGAAGTAATAGCTAGCCGTAAGGCTGTTTTCCAAGAGAGGAATTTTAACTCTACTGAAGCAGCAGGTTCAAAGCGGGGGGGAAGGGTGAGCTTCTCCAGTACAAAGTTAAGGTCCCAGGTTGGGTTGGGAGCTCTCCTAGGGGGCCTTAAATTGTTAGCACCTCTCAGGAACTGTTTGATGAGAGGGTGAGAAAAGAGAGGAGGGCTCAGTATTATAATGAGCTGAGATGGCAGAGGCATGAATCTTAATGGATGAGAAGGATAGGCCTCTGTGGAGCAGCTCTGCTAGGTAATCAAGGATTTGAGGTAAGTTGGAAACAGCTGTGTCCTTTCCTTGAGATTGACTCCAAGAACAATATCTTTTCCACTTTTCAGCATAGGATTTCCTAGTACTAGGCCTTCTGGCTTCAAAGATGACATCCAGCAGCTGTTTGCTTAGGGATTCTGGTGGTGCATTTAGGGAATAAGCCAGGATGCAAGGTTTAGGGTTTGCAGCTGTGGATGCAAAAT
Organism: Protopterus annectens; assembly: GCF_019279795.1. NCBI lineage: Eukaryota > Metazoa > Chordata > Ceratodontiformes > Protopteridae > Protopterus > Protopterus annectens. The sequence continues at coordinate 188,598,120 of NC_056731.1, forward strand.
TTATCCCTCCTCTGAGACAGCTGGAAAGGTGTGTGATGTAGCTGCCAGGGTGGCACTGCTGTCAGACTGCGTAGGAGTGGGTACCAGTGCTGGCGTGGCCAGTCTGGTGCAGTAAGGATTGCCCTTGGCCTGTCGTGTTTGATCTTGAGTAGTACTTTTGAGAGGAGGAGCAGAGGAGGAAAGGCATACATTGCGAGGTTTTCCCATGTAAAGGAAAGAGCGTCCACCTTCCAGGCTCTGCTGTGAGGGTTCCTGGTGCAAACTTTGCTCAATTGGTGGTTTTGGGGGAGGCAAAAAGGTCCACCTCCGGTGTTTCCCACCTCTGGGTTAGAAGTTTGAATGAGTTGGGTCCCAGTTTCCACTTGTGAGGGTCCAGTAGATTTCTGCTTAAGCTGTCTGCCAGTGAATTTTGCTGGCCTGGCAGGAATTGAGCTTGTAGCTGCACTTGGATGCTCAAGGCTGTGTTCTACAGAGCCATGGCTAACCTGCAGAGTGAGTAAGAATGAGTTCCGCCCTGCTTGTTTATCTACCACATAACTGTGGTGTTGTCTGTCTTTATCAGGAGCTGTCCTGCAAGTATAAGGTATTTGAAGACTATCAGAGCATTCTGTACAGCTAGCATCTCTTTTTGATTGATATGCAGGGAAATTTGTTCTGGGCTCCATTTGCCTTGAATGTATTTGCCTGCCATGTTAGCCCCCCCCCCGTGCATAGTCTGATGCATCTGTTGTCAGGGTTTGGATGGCGAGGGGTTGAGTGAAAGGAAGTCCCTTATTGTGGTTGCATGCTTCTGCCCACCAAAGGAACTCTGCCCTTAGACAAGGTATGACTGGAATCACTGTTTCCAGGTCCTGAGAATGTTGATACCAGAGACGTTTTAAGTACCACTGAAGTTTCTTCATATGCAGTCTTGTATTTGGCATTAGCATAATGCATGATGCAATGAACCCTATGGCTTGCAGTATTTTCCTTTCAAATATCTGGGTTTTGTTGGCCATTAGTTTGAAATAGTTTGTCAAATGGACCTGCTTTTCTGGAGGAGGAATGCCATCTGGGAAGTTGTGTTCAAGCTTGCTCCCAGGAATACAATTTGTTGGCTGGGCACCAGATGTGATTTCTTTTCGTTGATGGTGTATCCCAGTGAAGTTAGAAGTCCTTTTACAAATGCCAGTTGCTAAAGCAGCAATTTCTGACTGTCAGCCTGAATCAGGCAATCGTCCAAGTATGGGTAGATTTGAATATTTCTCTGCCTGCAGTATGCAATTGCTGGAGCAAGGCATTTTGTGAATACTCTGGATGCAGTAGATAAGCCAAAGGGAAGTGCAGATAACTGATAGTGCATGAAGCCTGCCCTGAAATGTATAGATTTCCTGCAATACATCCTTATGGGGATATGCAGATAAGCTTCTTTTAAGTCTACGGTGACTAACCAGGCATCCTTGGCTAGCATAGGAAGAAGCTGTTGCAGTGTAAGCATTCTGAATTTTGGGACCACCAGAAAGGTGTTGAGAGAATTGATAGATCCAGGATAGGGCGCCAAGAGCCCTCTTTTTTGGTCACCAGGAACAGTCTGGAGTAAAAACCCTGTCCCCTTTGTTTTACTGGAACAGGTTGAATAGCCCTGATATGGAGAAGGGAATAACTGCTTTTGAGCCTCTGCCCACTGGTTTGGAGGAAGGTCTGGCAACCTGCTTGGAGTTGGCAGCGAGGGCAATTCGAATCTGTATCCCTGGAATACAATGTTTAGAACCCATCGGTCCTGAGTAATCGATATCCAGTTTTTTGCATGAAGGGTGAATTTTCCTCCTAGGGGCACAAGTATTTGGGCATGGCTGGGAAGGATAATTGGAAAGTCATTGTGAACTTTTTCCATATGGGGGTGGCTTACCACTCCCTGTTTTGAGGTGGAAACACTCCATTGTGTAGATCTCTGCATATCCTGAGACTGTAGTCTTGGTCGGCTGATTCCCGTGGGTTTGGACTGAGGAGGCCTGAGAGGGACTGGAAAGGACCAGTTTTTTGAAGGCCAATGCCTACTGAATCTAGGTGGCTGCACCTGTAAGAAATCTTTGACGTTTGCATAGATTGAGCTTTTTCTTCCACCTTTTTAAGAACTTCTTCTGCTTTTGTGCCAAACAAACGCTCCTGATTTAATGGAGCATCTAGTAATTTTGCTTTGACATGGTCAGGCAAGGCTTGTTCCTTTAGCCAAGCATGCCTTCTCAGTAGACACAGAGTGACAGCAGCCTTGCAAGATGTTTCTAAGGCATCAAAGCCACACTGCAAAGTAGGTTTACTAACCTGGTTTGCAAAATGCATCAACTCTTGTAAATCTTTATTTTCTGCACAATCTGGAAGCAACACCATTTTTGTTTAATTAGTTCCATTACTGGCACTTCAACATGTGGAACTAGAAATTCAAAGCCCTAATGGCAAGAGTTGCAGAGGTACATACCTTCTTACCTCATCTGTCTAAAGCTCTAGAGTCTCTGTATGAAGGGGTAGGGTTTTTGGCTGTAGTAGCCTTAATGCCTTTAGGTCCCTGGGAAATGGTCTCTGGATCTGCAGTAGGATTCTTAAAGAGACATTTGTGAGAGTCAGGTACTCTGTAGTGCCTGTCAGGTTTTCTAGGAGCTGGTGGTAAGGTGTCAGGAGTAAGACTGGACTCCAAGAAGACATCATCTACAATATCCAGGACAGGGGTTACAGCTAGAGGCCTGTGCTGAGGCAAATCTAAAAATTCCCTGAGTCTCTTTTTGGACTGAGGGTAGTCTTGGCATTCCCAGCAGAAATGCTCTCTTAAGGTATGCAAGGTTTCACCAAAAGAAAAATCCTCTGGAAGGGAGGCAGAGGGAATGGATTCCGCTGCATCTGAGTCCTCATAGGTAGATAAGGGTATGTCCTGGTAATCAGAAGGATCAGAGTCATCAGACTCCTGGTCTGTAGAATCAGAAGGAAATTCAATTCTTTGTCTTTTGGCAGGGGAAGACTGGCTTCCCTTAATTAGAGTAATAAGGTCTTCAGCCATTCTAAGCATTTGTTTTTGTGGCCTGGGAGCTTGAGCATGCACTTTGGACGTCGGTTTTCTAGGTGGGGTGCGAATTCTGGGACTGGGAAACTCGGTAGTTTTAGTTGGAAATGAAGTTAGTTAATATGAATATCGGTAGGTCGGAATACACCCTCAGAAGCCAGTGCCTGCACAGCGGCTCCAGACCCATCTAAGGTAGAGACATTCGCAGGTTCCATAGTCAAAGAAGCAGCTCGCGGCATACCGGACTCCGAATGGCTCTCAGCAGAGGCCTGCGAATCTGCAGAAGCGGTCATCAGGGGCTGCAAAGGCGCCTCACTGAGTACCGGCGGACTGGCGACAAGCTTAGCGGAAGTGTCATTGGCAGTTTTTGACCTATGCGTTCTGTCTCTGTCTTTGTGCTTTTTCGGAAGATCAGTAGTCGGACGGCTTACCGAAGCCATTTTGGAATACAGAGAACGAGCGAAAGTATTTAGCTACAGAAACAGCCCGATGAAAAATGGTTCGGGCATTAAACAAGGCACAAAACCAATAGCAAGGGATGTCATGGTCTGGGCCTAAACAGGTGATGCAGTAAGAATGCAAATCTCTGTGAGGTATTTGCTTTCTACAGGCAAGACAATTTTTAATTTTTTCTGACATCAGTTAGAGCAAGAAAAAAGAATCCCCAACGAGGTACTTAGCTTTAGAAGACTTCAGGTCTGAAACTCGAAAAAATGAAAATTTCAGGTAGCGGCCGACCGGCACTTGCGAACTGCTTCTGCTTCGGGCTCCTTCTCGGCAAGAAAGACTGATGCAATGGCGTTGGCTGCATGTTTTATACCCCTGATGACCTGACATCATGGAAGAGGCGACAGCAACCAATACAGAAATCCCAAGACTCTGGTATTCAGGCCGACTGAGGGATACCTGCAGGCAGATAACTCAAGTGTGATGACTGCAACAGTGAAACATGAAGAACATCCAGGGGGCTGGAGGGAGGGAAACCAGGACTTCAACAGTGAATACACTCGAACATCTATATTTATGGTAAGTGTACACAACTGTACTATGTTCTTCGTGTTTCACTGTTGCAGTCATCACACTTGGGTGGATTCCCAAAGCTGAAGAAGGGTGAAGGCAGTCAAGAAGGCTGGCTAGTATGCCTTGCAAGATTGCTGTAGCACATCCTGCCCTGGATTTGGAAAAGACAGGCATGTGGTAATGCTTGGTGAAGGTGTGTACAGAACTCCAGGTAGCAGCCTTCAGGATGTCCCTGGTAGGGACTCCCCAGAGAAATGCTGTAGAGGTAGATGTTGCCCTAGTGGAATGTGGTCTGACCCCCTGAGGGGTTGGTTTTCCATGGTGCTTATAGCAGAAATTGATGCAGTATGCTATCCATTTGGAAATCGTTTGTTTTGAAATGGCCTTGCCCTCTGCCCCTGTTGCTAAGCTGTCTAGTAGCTGGTGTAATTTTCTGAAGGGCTTAGTCCTATCAAGGTAGAATCTGAGCTGTCTGTGCACGTCCAAGGAGTGCAGGATCCTTTCCCCTTTATTTTGAGGATTAGGGAAGAAGGTTGGCAAATGGATGGATTGATTGAGAGCCACACTGGACACCACTTTAGGCATAAAGGAAGGGTTAGTCCTGAGGGAAACCCTGTCAGCATGGAAAATAATGAAGGGTTCCACAGCCATCAGTGCTTGTAGCTCAGACACTCTCCTAGCTGAAGTGATGGCTAGAAGCAAGGCTGTTTTCCAAGAGAGGAATTTTAACTTTGTTAGGGGGGGGAAGCGTGAGCTTTTCCAGTACAAAGTTAAGGTCCCAAGCAGGGTTGGGTTCTCTCCTTGGTGGCCTTAAGTTGTTTGCCCCTCTCAGGAACTGTTTGATAAGAGGGTGTGAGAAGAGAGGTGGCTCAGTGTTGTAATGAGCAGAAATGGCTGAGGCGTGAATCTTAATGCTGGAGAAGTAGAAGCCTTTGTGGAGTAGATCTGATAAGTAATCCAGGATAAGAGGCAGAGAGGGCAGTGTTGGGTCCTCTCCTTTAGACTGAATCCAGGAGCAGAACCTTTTCCACTTATCAGCATAGGATTTTCTTGTACTGGGTCTTCTGGCTTCAAGAATGATGTCCAGCACCTGTTTGCTTAAGGACATTCAGGGAGAATTCAAGGAATAAGCCAGGCTGCAAGATTTAGGGTTTGCAGTTGTGGATGCAGAATCTGTCACTCCTGCTAAGAAAGGAGGGTTGGATTCTAGTGTAGGTGCCAGGGTGGCACCGACAGCAGGCTGCGCAGGAGTGGGTACCACTGCTGGCGTGACCAGTCCAGGGCAATCAGAATTGTCCTTGGTCTGTCCTGTTTTATCTTGAGTAATACTCTTGAAAGGAGGGGCAGAGAGGGAAAGGCATAGATTGAGAGATTTATCCACTGAAAAGATGGGGCATCCACTTTCCAGGCCCTGCTGTGAGGATTCCTGGTGCAGAATTTGCTGAGCTGGTGGTTGTAGGGGGATCCAAAGAGATTCACCTCTGGAGTTCCCCATTTCTGGCTCAGAAGGTTGAAGGTGCTGTGCTCCAATTGCCACTCGTGTGGGTCTAGGAGATTTCTGCTTAAGTCGTCTGCCAGTAAGTTTTGTTTGCCTGGCAGGAAATGAGCTTGCAGATGGACTTGAATGTCCAAGGCCGTGTTCCACAGGGCCATGGCTGGCCTGCAGAGTGGGTAGGAATGGGTTCCCCTCTGTGTGTTGATGTACCACATAACTGAGGTGTTGTCTGTTTTTATTAGCAGTTGTCCTGGAAAGATTAGGGATCTGAAAGCTGTCAGAGCATTCTGTACAGTTAGCATCTCTTTTTGGCTGATGTGCAGATGAATTTGACTTGGGCTCCAGTGGCCCTGAATACATATTCCGTCCATGTGTGCCCCCAGGCATAGTTTGATGCATCTGTGGTTAGGGTCTGGGCGGCTTGGGGTTGAGTAAATGGCAGTCCCTTGTTGTGGTTGCATGCTTCTGCCCACCAGAGGAACTCTGTCCTTAGACAGGGTATGATAGGAACGACTGTTTCCAGGTCCTGAGAATGTTGGCACCAAAGACTTTTTAAGTACCACTGGAGTTTCCTCATATGCAGTCTTGCATACGGAATCAGCAGTATACATGAGGCCGCAAACCCTACGGCTTGCAGTATTTTTCTTGCAGATAGCTGGGTTCTGGTGGCCATTTGTTTGAAGTCGTCTGTCAGACTTGTTTTTCTGAGGTGAGGAATGCCATCTGGGAAGTTGTGTCCAAGCTTGCTCCCAGGAATACAATCTTTTGACTGGGTACCAGTTTTGATTTCTTTTCGTTGATGGTGTACCCCAAAGAATTGAGAAGGTTTTTCACAAATGTCAGGTGCTGCAGCAGCAACTCCTGACTGTCTGCCTGAATCAGGCAGTCACCCAAGTACGGGTAAATTTGGATATTTCTCTGCCTGCAGTATGCAATGGCTGGAGCCAGGCATTTAGTGAATACTCTGGGTGGAGTAGACAGGCCAAAGGGAAGTGCAGTGAACTGATAATGCATAGACCCTGCCCTGAAACGAAGATACTTCCTGCATGATTCCATTATGGGGATATTCAGATAGGCTTCTTTTAAGTCTAGGGTGACTAACTAGGCATCCTTGGCTAGCACAGGAAGAAGCTGTTGCAGGGCAAGCATTTTGAATGTTGGTACCACCAGGAAGGTGTTGAGAATGGAAAGATCCAGGATTGGGCAACAAGAGCTCTCTTTCCTGGGTACCAGAAAGAGTCTGGAGTAGAATCCTTGACTCCTCTGTTCTACTGGAACCGGATGAATAGCTCTGATACTGACCAGGGAAAGTACTTGGTTTTGAGCCTCTGCCCACTGGTTTGGAGGAAGGTCTGGAAACCCGCTTGGGGTTGGCAGTGAATGGAAATAAAATCTGTACCCCTGGGATACAATGTTGAGGACCCACTAGTCCTGAGTGATGCACATCCAGTTTTTTGCATGAAGGGCAAGTTTTCCTTCTAAGGGCACAAGCAATTGGGCAGGGCTGGGGAATGGAGTAAAGAAGTCATTGTGAGCTTTTTCCGTAACGAGGTGGCTTACTACTCCCTGCTTTAGGAGTGGGGGCACTCCACTACTTAGATCTCTGCATACCCTGAGACTGAAGTCTGGGTGGTCTGTTTCCCCTGGGTCTGGTTTAGGAAGGTCTGGAGGGGGCTGGAAAGGACCAGTGTTTTGAAGGGCAATGCCTACTGAATTCTAGGGGGTTGCACTTGTAAGAATTCTTTAAAAGTCTGCACAGATTTAGCTTTTTCTTCCGTCTTTTTAAGAACCTCTTCTGCTTTGGTGCCAAACAAACAGTCCTTATTCAAAGGAGCGTCTAGTAACTTTGATTTGACATGGTCTGGCAAGGTCTGCTCTTTCAGCCAAGCATGTCTTCTCAGTACAGAGCCAGTGACAGCTGCCCGGCAAGATGCTTCTACAGCATCAAAGCCACACTGCAAAGTATGCTTGCTGACTTGGCTTGCAGAGTGCATAAGCTCCTGCAATTCTTTAATTTCTGCACAGTCTGAAAAGGTTGCCACTTTTTATTTAATAAGTTCCATAATACATTGCTGGTACTTCAGCATGTGAAACTGACAATTCAGTGCCCTAATAGCAAGAGTTGCAGAGGTTTACACCTTCTTACCCCATCTGTCCAAAGCTTTGGAATCTCTATCCGAAGGGGTAGGATTCTTGGCTGTAGTAGCCTTGATACCTTTAGGCCCCTGGGAAATGATCTCTGGGTCAGCAGTAGGATTCTTGAAAATAAATGTGCGAGTGTCAGGTACTCTGTAGTACCTGTCTGGATTCCTAGGGGCAGGAGGTAAAGTGTCAGGAGTAAGACTGGATTCCATAAAAACATCATCCACAACATCCAGGACAGGGGGTACTGCTAAGGGCCTGTGTTGAGACAGCTCTAGAAATTCTCTGAGTCTCTTTTTGGACTGAGGATAGTCTTGGCATTCCCAGTGGAAATGCTCTCGTAAGGTATGCACGGTTTCACCAAAAGAAAAATCCTCTGGAGGGGAGGCAGATGGAATGGAGTCCTCTGCATCTGAATCCTCATAAGCAGATAAGGGCATGTCTTCATAATCAGAAATTTCAGAGTCATTGGACTCCTGGTCTGTAGAAGCGGAAGGGGACCGGACTCTGTCTCTTAGCAGGGGAAGGCTGACTTCCCCTAATCAGCGTAATAAGGTCTTCAGCCATTCTAAGCATTTGTTTTTGTGGCATGGGAGCATGTGCATGCGCTTTGGTCATCGGTTTTCTAGGTGTAGTGTGTACTCTTGGCCTAAGAAACTCGCTAGTTTTGATTAAAAAACAAGTCGTCAGTTTGAGTCGAACATCGGTTGAGCGAATAACGGCATCAGAAGCTGGTGCCTGCTCAGCTGCTCCGGACCCATCCAAGGTAGAGACATCCGCAGGTTCCATAGTCGATGAAGAGTCTCACGGCATACCGGACTCCGAATGGGTCTCAGTAGAGGCCTGCAAATCCACTGAAGCTGGCATTAGGGGCTGCGAAAGCACCTCACTGAGTACCGGCGGACTGGTGACTAGTTTAACGGAAGCGTCATCATCAGTTTTGGACCTATATGGTCTGTCTCTGTCTTTATCTTTACATTTTTTCAAAATATCGGTAGTCGGATGGCTTACTGAAGCCATTTCAGAATACGGAGATTGAAAGCGAAAGAATTTAGTGACAAAGAGAGCCCAACGACGAATGGTTCGGGCATTAAATAAGACACAAAACCGACAGCGAGGGACGTCGTGGTCTGGGCCTAAATAGGTGACGCAGTAAGAATGAAAATCTCTGTGAGGTATTTGCTTTCGACGGGCAAGACAATTGTAAACTTTTTCTGCCATCTGGCAAGAAAAAAGGATCCCCAATGGGGTACTTAGCTTTAGAAGACTTCAGGATTATTAAATTCGAAAACGAAAATTCAGGTAGCGGCTGACCGGCACTTGCAAACTGCTTCTGGCTCCTCGGCAAGAAAGACTGATGTTATGGCGTCGGCTGCCTGTTTTTATACCCCTGACGACCTGATATAAATCCTGGAGCAACAGCATCCGACCCAGAAATACTGTGTCTCTGGTATTCGGACCGACTGAGGGCTAGCTGCAGGCAGATAACCCAAGTGTGATGACTGCAACAGTGAAACACGAAGAACGTCAGATTTTTTTTTTTTTTTACTGTTTTTAACTTTCCGAAGAACACCATTTCTAAAATGGATGGAAGCACTAATGGTTTGTTGTCTAGTGGTAAATTTTTGTTTTGGAACACCTGTGGCTCCAATTTCTCACTTAGAGCATCCTGCTCTGGAGTTTTTGTTGGATCAGTGGTGAGGTTGGCATGGAATATTTTCATATTTGCTCATCTGTCTGTTTTCTGGGGTATCACAAAGACCTACTACTGGCAAATTCCTCTTGTGGATTAGGTCCAAGAACATGTCCTTGTTAAACAATTCCATCATTGGGATCTGGTTGTGTTCTGATCAACTGACCTGCCAAGATACTCTAGGATGAAATGTACAGTGCCTTGACTTTCAAACCTCACTCCCAAGCTAAATCGCATGCCTAGTCAGCCCAGTAGATAAGAATGTGCCTCCTCCTTGTCTGCTGCAGTAAAAATTACAGTGGTATGGTTTGTTTGGATTTGCAATTTCTCTTCTGCCAGAAACACTTGAAGACTAGGAAAGCTAAAATCACTGTGCTCATATCATTTATGTTTCAGTGCTTCTTTCTGAATGTTCTGTCTTAAGTCCCCTAAAAGTACAGTTGTGTACACTTACCATAAATGTAGATGTTCGAGTGTATTCACTGTTGCAGTCATTACATTTGGGTAATCTGCTGGCAGGTTGCCCTCAGTCGGCCTGAATTCCAAAGTCTTGGGTCCTGCGTCGGTTGCTGTCTTCTCTTCCATGACGTCAGGTCGTCAGGGGTATAAAACATACAGCAGACGCCATTTTCTTTAGTTTTTCTTGCTCCCGATGCCAGGTGCCCCCCCACACACACACACAAAAAAAAAAAAAAAAATACATATATATATATATATATATACATACATACACACATGCATCAATATAAACTTTACCTTCATCTACAAGCAAATACACCACATAGGTAGTAGAAGATAGAGAAGGAAAGATAAACTCCAGAATGACAGTGGGATGGCGGGAGGTAACCTGGACTGCAACAGTGAATACACTCGAACATCTACATTTATGGTAAGTGTACACAACTGTAATATGTTCTTCGTGTTTCACTGTTGCAGTCATTACATTTGGGTAGAATCCCAAAGCTATGGTTGGGAGGCTGGAGCTAAAAAGCATTAGGTGTGCCTAGAAGGCCCTGCAGAACTGCAGTGGCAAAGCCTGCCCTGGACTTAGAGTAGAGAGGCAAATGATAATGCTTTATGAAGGTGTGAACAGAATTCCAAGTAGCAGCCTCTAGAATGTCTTTGGTTGGTACTCCTCTGAGAAAGGCTGCTGAAGTAGCAGCAGCTCTGATGGAATGAGACCTAATGCCCTTGGGCACAGGTTTACCATGGTGTAGGTAGTAGAAACGGATGCAGTGGCTTATCCACTTTGAAAAGTACAGTTGTGTACCTACCATAAATGTAGATGTTCAAGTGTATTCACTGTTGCAGTCATTACACTTGGGTTATCCTGCTGGCAGTCTACCCACAGTCGGCCTGGATTCCAAAGTCCTGGTCAGGCGTCGGTTGCTGTCGCCTCTTCCCTGACATCAGTGCGCCAGGGGTATAAAAGTTGCAGCCGATGCCATTTTCTTCAGTTTTTCTTGCCCCAGATGTCAGGTGCCCCCAAAAGGGTAGGCTAAAAATTCTGCTTATAAAAAAGCATACACCAACATAAACATTACCTTCATCTACAAGCAAATACACCACATAGGTTGTATAGAATAGAGAAGTACAGATAAGTCCCAGCAATGACAGGGGATGGTGGTAGGGTAACCTGGACTGCAACAGTGAATACACTCGAAATTCTACATTTATGGTAGGTACACAACTATACGGTGTTCATCGTGTTTCACTGATGCAGTCATTACACTTGGGTAGAATCCCAAAGCTGAGGTTGGGCGGCTGGGTCTAAATTGGAGCCTGCTCTGGATTTAGAGTAAACAGGTAAGTGGTAGTGCTTTGTAAAAGTGTGCACTGAAGTCCAAGTTGCAGCCTCCAAAATATCCTTGGTTGGTACTCCTCTGAGGAAGGCAGCTCAAGTGGCTGCTGCTCTGGTTGAATGTGGCCTAATGCCCTCAGGCACTGATTTGCCATGTTATGAATAGCAGAAACGAATGCAGTGGCCTATCCATTTTGAAATAGTCTGCTTTGAAATAGCCTTTCCTTGCGATCCTGTAGCATATGCCACTAAAAGTTGCTCAGTCTTTCTGAAAGCTTTAGTTTTGTCCAAGTAGAAGTGTAGCTGTCTGTGCATGTCCAAAGAATGCAGAAGTCTCTCCCCTTTATTCTGTGGGTTTGGATAAAAGGTAGGCAAATGAATGGTTTGGTTAAGAGCCACAATGGACACTACCTTAGGCATAAATGTTGGGTTTGTCCTTAGAGAAACCCTGTCCGGATGGAAAATAATAAAAGGTTCCACAACCATTAATGCCTGTAACTCCAAGACTCTTCTTGCTGAAGTTATTGCTAGGAGCAGAGCTGTTTTCCATGTTAAGAATTTTATTTCAGCTGTATTGGCTGGCTCAAAAGGAGGCAGTGTGAGCTTTTCCAAGACAAAATTGAGGTCCCATGCAGGTATTGGTGCTCTCCTTGGAGGTCTTATGTTTTTGGCCCCTCTAAGGTACTGCCTTAGCAGTGGATGTGAAAAAATAGGTGGGTCCGTATTGTAATGAGCTGAAATGGCACAGGCATGGATCTTAATTGATGAGAAGGATAGGCCTTTGTCCAGCATCTCAGTTAGGTATTGTAAAATCAGAGGAATATTTGGTACAAGCGTGTCAATTCCTCGTGCCTGGTTCCAAGCACATAATCTCTTCCATTTTTCTGCATAAGATTTTCTGGTGCTGGGCCTCCTGGCCTCCAAAATAACATCCATAACTGCTTTAGAGAGAGGTGTATTCTGAGTGGTTATATTATCCGCCAAGCAGCCAGATTTAGTCTTCTGAGATGGCTGTGCAGGATCTGATTGTTTTGCTGGGTTAGTAGATGAGGAGTTTGAGGTAAAGTCCAGGCTGGGCCTTGAGACAAGCTCTTTAGGATTGGATACCAGTGCTGGCGTGGCCAGTCTGGGGCAATCAGTATCATTTTTGGCTTCTCTTGTCTGACCTTTAGGAGTACCTTGGGGAGGAGAGGCAGAGGAGGAAAGGCATATACTGTAAGGGTTTTCCAGCTGAATGATACAGCATCCACTTTCCATGCTTGTTTGTGATAAGTCCTTGTGCAGAATCTCTGTAGTTGGCAGTTGTGACGGGAGGCAAACAGATCTATGACTGGGCATCCCCATTTCTTTGTTATCATGCTGAAGACTTGTGGATCTAGTTTCCACTCGTGAGGGTCCATGAGGTTTCTGCTTAGTTCGTCTGCCAGAGTATTTGTCTTTCCTGGCAGGAATTGTGATTGCAGGTGCACTTGATAAGTCAATGCTGTGTTCCACAAAGTCATGGCTTGTCTACAGAGGGGGTAGGAATGTGTGCCTCCTTGCTTGTTTATGTACCACGACTGTAGTATTGTCTGTTTTTATCAGCAGTTGTCCTGGATGGAGTAGATCCTTGAAGGCTGTCAGGGCATTCTGTACAGCTAGCATCTCTTTTTGATTGATAATGAAGATGCATTTGGCTTGTGGGCCATGTGCCCTTAATACATTTTTCTGCCATGTGGGCCCCCCAGGCATAATCTGATGCATCTGTTGTTAGTGTCTGCCTGGCTGTGGGTACAGTGAATGGCTGTCCCTTGTTGTGGTGACAGGCCTGTGCCCACCATCGAAACTCCTGTTGTAGGCAGGGAATGAGTGTAATTAATGTTTCCAGGCTGTGGCAATGTTGAGTCCAAACACTTTTTAGATACCATTGTAGCTTCCTCATATGCAGTCTTGCATATGGAATTAGCAGAATGCAGGATGCCATGAAGCCCAAAGCCTGCAGAATTTTTCTTGCAGATAACTGGGTCTTTGTTGCCATCTTTTCGAAGTAAGTTGCCTTTGTTTGTCTGGCGTGAGATAAGCCATTTGGGCAGTTGTATTTAAGCTTGCACCCAGGAATATTATTTCTTGAGAGGGTACTAGTTTTGATTTATTTTTGTTTACTGTGTACCCTAGGCAAATTAGTAATCTTTTTACAAACGCCAGATGCTTCAGTAGAATGTCTTTGTTCTCTGCTTGAATAAGGCAGTCGTCCAAGTAGGGACATATTTGAATTCCTTTGTCTGCAAAATGCAATTATTGGTGCCAGGTATTTTGTGAAGACCCTGGGAGCAGTAGATAAGCCAAAGGGCAGTGCAGAGAATTGGTAGTGCATTGAGCCAGCTATGAATCTGAGGTATCTTCTGCAAGATTGTCTGAGTGGGACATGAAGGTTATGCCTCTTTGAGTTATGCCTCTTTGAGGTCCAAAGTTACAAGCCAAGCCTTCTTGCCCAGCATGGGCAGAAGCTGCTGCAGAGTCAACATTTTGAATTCTGGAACGTCCAGAAAAGTGTTTAGAATAGAAAGGTCCAGTACTGGTTTCCAGGCTTTGTCCTTTCTGGGTACCAAGAAAAGTCTTGAGTAAAATCATTCTCCCTGCTCTTGCTGTGGTACTCGCTGAATATCCCTCATGTCCATGAGAGATGAAACTTGCTTTTGAGCCTCTGCTCATTGATGGTGTGGCAGGTCTGGCATACCTTTTGTCTTTGGAAGGGTGTGAAAGAGGAACCTGTAGCCCTGAGAGACTATATTCAAGACACATTTGTCCTGGGTGATCATGTGCCAATTTTGTGAAAAAAAGTGCTAGCTTTCCCCCCAAGGGTGCTGCCAAAAGATAAGTGCTTGGCATTGGCAGAGGAAAGTCAATGGGACTGTTTCCTATATGACTGTGATTTGTCTTCTCCGCTTTTGGAGGTAGAAGCCCCCCATTGTTTAGCCCTGTATGAGCCTTGGGGCTGGGGCCTGCCTCTAGGGCATCTGTATCTGCCTCTTTGTGGCCTGTCTGACACTGGAAAGGACCAATTCTTAAGAAGGCCAGTTCCTGCTAAATCTGGGTGGCTGTACCCGTAAGAAATCCTTTACTGTCTGCATAGATTTCACTTTATCCTCCATTTTCTTCAACACCTTTCTGCCTTAACACCAAACAAAGTATCATGCTGTAATGGAGAATCTAATAATTTTGCTTTAACATGATCAGGCAGATTTTGTTCCTTTAACCAAGCATGCCTTCTAATGACAGAACCTGTAACAGAGGCCCTGCATGAGGCCTCCAGTGAATCAAAACCACATTGCAAATTATGCCTTCCCACTTGTTCGGCTGCATGCAATAAACTCTGCATTTCCTTGTTTTCAGAACAGTCAGAATTTGTCAACATTTTCTGTTTGAGCAGTGACATTAAGTATTGTTGATATTTATGCATATGAAACTGACAATTTAAAGCCCTTACAGCCAAGGTAGCAGAAGTGTAAACTTTTTCCCCCCATCTGTCCAATGCCCTAGAATCCCTATCAGAGGAGACAGGGTTTTTTGCAGTGGAAGCCTTGACCCCCTTGGGACCCTGAGATATAGTTTCTGGGTCAGTAGCAGGGTTTTTATATAGAAATTTATGAGAATCTGGAACCCTGTAGTATCTGTCTGGCTTAGGGGGTAAAGAGTCAGGAGACAGGCCGGACTCTGAAAATACATCATCTACAATGTCTAGAACAGGTGGAATAGCAAGAGGTCTGTGCTAAGGCAGTAAAAGAAAGTATCTGAGCCTTTTCTTAGATTCTGAGTAATCTTGGCTCTCCCAGTGAAAATGCTCCCTCATGGTATGCAGGGTTTCCCCAAAAGAATAATCCTCAGGAGGAGAGGCTGAAGGGATGGATTCTTCAGCATCAGAATCCTCATAGGGAGGAAGAGAGTATCCCTGTTCTGAAGAGGAGTCAGAGGAAATGGAAACCTGATCAGAAGAATCATATTCTGTGTCTTGCCTGGGCCTCTTATCAGAAGGGGGATGGGAACCCCTGATCAAAGTAATTAGGTCTTCAGCCATTTTAAGCATCTGTTTCTTAGGCATGGAAGTCTGTCCAGGAGAATGCTGTACTTGTTTCTTTGTCTTTAAAGCTGTTTTAGTCTTTGTCTTGGAAGCTGAGGTTGGCTTGACATATAACTGTGTAGGTCTGAAAACACCCTCAGAAGCCGATGGCCTGCTGAGCAGCTCCGGACCCATCTGAGGGAATAGTTTCCAAGTGTCCAATACCCTGAGTATGCAGAGGCCTAGTTGTCTCCACGTGGGAGTCGGAAGCGGCCTGTGGCTCTGAGGTAGCGGGCATCAGGGGCTGCGAAAGCGCCTCACTGAGAACCAGCGACTGGCCTAGCAGAGGCCTCGTTGTTGGTTTTGGACCTCGGATGCCTGTCCTTTTCCTTGCGCTTTTTATAAACTCCGGTCGTCGGCTGTTCCGACTGCATTATATAATTAAACCTTCGGCCAAAGTAATGAAAGGCAAAACCGTACCGACGCTTAATAGTGCGTTGGTTAAATCTAGCACAAAACCGACAGCTAGCAACGTCATGGTCAGGGCCTAGACAAGGAATACAGTAAGAATGAAAATCCTTATGAGGTATTTACTTCCCACAAGAAATACAATTGTTAACTTTTTCTGACATCGGTCTGGAGCAAGAAAAAAGTTTCCCCAATGGGGTACTTAGTTTTATTGAAGACTTCGGATCTGAAATTCGATTTTGAAAATCTCAGGAGTCGTCCGACCGGCACTTGCGAACTGCTTTTGCTTCAGGCACCGCGCGGCAAGAAAGATATAGAAAATGGCGTCGGGTGCATCTTTTATACCCCGGCGCACTGTCGTCAGGGAAGAGGCGACAGCAACCGACGCCAGACCAGGACTTTGGAATTCAGGCCGACTGCGGGTAGCTTGCCAGCAGGATAACTCAAGTGTAATGACTGCAACAGTGAAACACGATGAACATCTGTCTGCTTTGAAATAGCCTTTCCTTCTGATCCTACAGCATATGACACCAGTAATTGCTCAGTTTTTCTTAGAGCTTTAGTCCTGCTCAAGTAGAATCTTAGCGGTCTGTATACGTCCAAGGAATGCAGAATTCTCTCCCCCTTGTTCTGCGGATTTGGATAAAAGGTTGGCAGATGAATTATTTGGTTAAGAGCCACACTGGAAACCACCTTAGGCATAAAAGAAGGATTTGTCCTCAGAGACACCCTGTCTGGGTAAAATATGATAAAAGGCTCTACAGCCATGAGGGCCTGTAGCTCTGAAACTCTTCTTGATGAAGTAATCGCTAGTAGCAGAGCTGTTTTCCATGATAAGAACTTTATATCAGCTGTAGCAGCTGGTTCAAATGGAGGCAGGGTGAGCTTTTCCAACACATAATTGAGGTCCCATGCAGGTAATGGTGATCTTCTAGGAGGCCTTACATTTTTGGCTCCTCTAAGATACTGTTTTAGTAAAGGATGAGAAAAGACTGGTGGCTCTGTATTGTAATGAGCCTAAATGGCAGAGGCATGGATTTTAATTGATGAGAAAGATAGGCCTTTGTCAAGCATCTTAGTTAAGTATTGTAATATCTGAGGAATATTTGGTTCTGCTATATCAGTTCCTTGTGCTCGATTCCAAGCACAGAACCTCTTCCATTTGTCAGCATAAGATTTTCTAGTACTAGGCCTTCTGGCTTCCAAAATGACATCCATCACAGCTTTACTGAGAGGTGTTGTTTGTATAACTACATGATCAGCCAAGCTGCCAGATTCAGTGTCTGTAGTTGATTGTGCAGAATATGACTATTTTGCTGGGACAGTAGTTGAGGTCTTTGAGGTAAGGTCCAAGCTGGGTTTTGAGACAAGTTCCTTAGGATTGGGTACCAGTACTGGTGGGGCCAGTCCGGGGCAATTAGTATCATCTTTGGTTTCTCTTGTCTGACTTTTAGGAGGACCTTGGGGAGAAGAGGCAGAGGAGGAAAGGCGTAAACTGATAGGGTTTTCCAACTGAAGGAAAGGGCGTCCACTTTCCATGCTTGTCTGTGACAAGTCCTTGTGCAGAATCTTTTCAATTGATAATTTTGAGGAGAGGCAAATAGATCTATGTCTGGGCTCTCCCATTTCTCTGTTATCATGCTGAAGACTTGTGGATTTAGTTTCCACTCATGAGGATCCATAAGGTTTCTGCTTAAATTGTCTGCCAGTGTATTTTGTTTTCCTGGCAGGAATTGAGCTTGAAGATGTATTTGGTAGGTCAAAGCTGTGTCCCACAGTGTCATGGCTAATCTGCAAAGGGGGTATGAGTGTGTGCCCCCTTGCTTGTTTATATACCACATGACTGTGGTGTTGTCCGTCTATCAGTAGTTGTCCTGGATGAAGTAGGTCCTTGAAGGCTGTTAGGGCATTTTGAACAGCTAGCATCTCTTTCTGGTTGACATGTAGATGCATCTGTTTTGGGGTCCATATGCCCTAAATGCATCTTCCTGCCATGTGGGCCCCCCAGGCATAATCGGAGGCATCTGTTGTTAAGGTGTGGCTGGCAGGGGGAGAGTGAAGGCCCATCCCATGTTTTGGTGACATGCCTTTGCCCACCATAGAAACTCCTGTTGTAGGCAGGGAATGACAGGAATCATTGCTTCCAGACTGTGAGAATGTTGACTCCATAAACTTTTCAGGTACCATTGAAGTTTCCTCATATGCAGTCTTGCATATGGAATCAGTAAGATGCAGGATGCCATGAAGCCCAGAGCCTGCAGAATTTGTATTGCAGATAACTGGGTTTTTGTTGCCATCAGTTTGAAGTAAGTAGTAAGTTGCCTTTGCTTGTCTGTAATGCGGTAAGCCATTTGGGCAGTTGTATTCAAGCATGCACCCAGGAATGTAATCTTTTGAGAGGGTACCAGTTGTGATTTCTTTTTGTTTATTGTGTACCCTAGACATGTCAGAAGCCTTTCACAAATGCCAGGTGTCGAAGAAGAATGTCCTTGTTATTTGCTTGAATGAGACATTCGTCTAAGTAAGGATATATTTGTATACTTCTCTGTCTGCAAAATGCAATTACTGGTGCCAGGCACTTTGCAAAGACCCTGGGCGCAGTAGATAAGCCAAAGGGCAGTGCAGAGAATTGGTAATGCATTAAGCCAGCCTTGAATCTGAGGTATCTTCTGCACGACTGTCTTATTGAGACATGTAGGTATGCCTCTTTTAGGTCTAGTGTCACTTGCCAAGCATTCTTGCTCGGCATGGGCAGAAGCTGCTGCAAAGTCAGCATTTTGAATTTTGGAATGTCCAGGTATGTGTTTAAAATTGATAAATCCAGTACTGGCCGCCAGGTCTTGTCCTTTCTGGGTACCAAGAACAGTCTTGAGTAAAAACCTTGTCTTTTTCCTGTTCTGGTACTGGCTGAATGGCCCCCATATCCATGAGAGACATAACCTGTTTTTGTGTCTCTGCCCACTGATTTTTTGGCAGATATGGCCAACCATTTGCCATTGGCAGAGTGTGGAAATGTAATCTGTATCCCTGTGATACCATGTTTAGTACCCACTTGTCCTGGGTTATAAACTGCCAATTTTGAGCAAAAAGTGCTAACTTTCCCCCTATGGGTGCTGCCAAAAGATAAGTGCTTGGCGTAGGCAGAGGGAAGTCATTGGGATTGTTTTCTGTAGGTTTGCGCTTTATCTCCTCCAGATTTGGAGGTAGAAGTGTCCCATTGCTTTGACCTGTATGAATCTTGCGCCTGGTATCTGGAACCCTTAGGGTGTCTGGATTTGCCCCTTTGAGCTCTGTCTGACACAGGAAAGGACCAATTCTTTGTAGGCCATTGTCTACTGAATCTTGGTGGCTGCACTTGTAAGTCTTTAACAGTTTGCATAGACTTAGCTTTGTCTTTCATATTCTTTAAAATCTCTTCTGCCTTAATACCAAACACAGAATCATGCTGTAAAGGTGCATCTAGCAATTTAGCTTTAACATGATCAGGCAAATTTTGTTCTTTTAACCAGGCATGCCTTGTAAGCACAGATCCAGTAAATGCGGCCCTGCAGAAGGCCTCTAAGGAATCAAAACCACATTGCAAAGTATGCTTTCCAACTTGTTCAGCTACATGCAATAATTCCTGCAATTCTTTATTTTCTGCACATTCTAAAAATCAACATTATTTTCTGTTTCAGCAATCCCATAACATGTTGTTGGTACTTTAGCATATGAAATTAACAGTTTAAGGCCCTGATTGCCAAGGTTGCAGATGCATAAACCTTTTCCCCCAGTCTGTCTAGTGCCTTTGAATCTCTGTAAGAGGGGATAGGATTTTTTGCTGTTGAGGGCTTAACTCCCTTTGGACTCTGTGAAATAGTTTCAGGATCAGCAGCAGGGTTTCTAAATAAAAATGTATGTGAGCCAGGGACCCTGTAATATCTGTCAGGCTTACTGAGAGTCGGAGGTAAGGAGTCACGGGTCAAGTTTGACTCCAAAAACACATCATCCACAATGTCTAAAACAGGGGGAATGACCAAAGGCTTGTGCTGAGGGAGAAGGAGGAAATCCCTGAGCCTCTTTTTTGATTCTGAGAAGTCTTGACTCTTCCAGTGAAAATGTTCCCTCAAAGTATGCAAGGTTTCTCCAAATGAATAATCCTCAGGAGGAGATGCAGATGGAATAGACCCCCTCAGCATAAGAATCCTCATAGGGAGGTATAGATAATTCCTGATCAGAAGAAATAGAAATCTGATCTGAAGATTCATAATCAGTGTCTTGCCTAGGCCTCTTATCTGGAGGGGGATGGGTACCCCTGATCAAGGTAATAAGGTCTTCAGCCATTTTTATCATCTGCTTTTTAGGCATAGAGGCCTGTGCACATGGCTCATGTGTCGGTTTTTTAGTTTTAGAAGTTGCTTTTGTCTTTGGTTTTGCAGCTGTCGTCGGTTTGATATACAAATGTTGAGGTCTGAATACACCCTCAGAAGCCAGTGCCTGCTCAGCGGCTCCGGACCCATCCAAGGGAGATACATCCATCGATCCAATACCTTGACTATGTTGCGGCATGCCAGACTCCACATGGGTGTCAGTAGAGGCCTGCAACTCAAAGGTAGCAGGTATCAGGGGCTGCAAAAGCGCCTCACTGAGTACCGGCGAACCGGCAACTGGCTTAGGAGAAGTTTCGTTGTTGGTTTTGGATCTCGACTGCCTTTTTCTGTCCTTTTCTTTGCATTTTTTATGTACTCCAGTAGTCAGAATGCTATCAGACGACATTTCTGGGTAGTTAAATCTGTTTCCAAAATACTTTGATGCAAAAATATACTGATGCTTAATAGTGCATTAGTTAAATCTAGCACAAAACCGGCAACCAGGCACGTTGTGATCAGGGCCTAAGCAAGGAATACAGTATAAATGGAAATCCTTATGAGGTATTTGCTTCCCACAAGTAATACAATTATTAACTTTTTGTGACATCGGTAAAAAGGAAGAAAAAAGTTTCCCCAACGGGGTACTTAGCTTTAGTGAAGACTTCGGTCTGAAACTCAAACTCGAATATTTCAGTAGTCGGCCGACCGGCACTTGCGAAATGCTTCTGCTTCGGGCACCGTGCAGCAAGAAAGAATGGAGAAAATGGCATCGGCTGCATGTTTTATACCCCTGACGACCTAACGTCATGGAAGAGAAGACAGCAACCAACGCAGGACCCAAGACTTTGGAATTCAGGCCGACTGAGGGCAACCTGCCAGCAGATTACCCAAATGTAATAACTGCAACAGTGAAACACGAAGAACATCTATGAGATCACTCACAGGAATATTCACCCATGCCTGGGATCATACAGAACTCAATTTATTCTAGCCATCATGAGTTTTTTCTTGATGCAGGTTAACTGGGATGGGGCATCACAACAACTGGGCATCCTAGAATCATCTGTTTTGCAGGCACCACTATGAATAATTCATATGACGTTTTACTACAGGAAACCTCAACATACAACAGGCGAAATACCCTGGACTAAGAGGAACTCTCTGGAAGGTTGGGATGGTGGCCTACCGGTTAAGGTGTTTGCCTTATAAACACAAGGTGCAGGGTTTGAGTCTCACAAGGGATAACTGGCTAGGCTTACAATGGCTCGCAAGGGCAGTTAACTTAGTACTTACCTATGAATCTTTCTGATCTACTGCAACAAAAGAATGATCTTGCCCTCTGGAAGGAAGTATTTTTTGCTTCTCTGCTTTAATAGTGACTCTAGAAATAAAACTCTTCCTGTGAGTGAAACAGGAGATGCTTGGAGGATTGTGAGATAACCACAGGGACTGGAAATAATGGGTTGTAGTTTGTACAGCTTCCATGTTCTCCTTCGCGGATGCAGCGTGGGTGAAACAGTTGTCCAGATACGGATAAATGTGAATGTCCTTTGCCCTAAAAAAGCCAATCTGAACTGGAGAGAAGCACTTTGGAATCACCCGGGGTGCAGTAGACACAACAGAGTACATATATAGAGGTATGATGTAAATTCCCCCCAACAATCACTATGGTAGCTATGGGGAACATATATGAATATAGGACAGTAAGATATACCTCTTAAACCCTGAAATAGTACAGAACTTGTTGGAACGCGAAAAGCAGAAGGCTCTGCCTAAACAGCCTCTAACCCCTGAAATAGTACAGAGTCTGGAGTAAAAACACAGTTTACAAAATTTTTTTCTTTTACTTCTTTTTTGGGGGCTATAAGCAGTCTGGAGTAAAACCTGGTTACATTTTCTTTTTCTGGAGGTGGAATGTCTAGAAATCTTGTTTTATTCTGGAAATGTGACCTGTAACACTGTTTTGTTATCATCCGGATCTACCTATCCTATGTGATGGCCTCCCACTGCATCACAAAGAAAGCTAGCCTTGAAGGAAAGTGGGAATGTGTATGGAAGAAGAGGGAAAGGAATGGGATAGGGTGGAGTTTTAGGGGTGGGATGAGACGCAAGCTTTACTGAGCCTTGCCTACTCCCCTCAGATCCTCATGGCTCTGAGGTCATCCAAGTTTTACTCTCTAAATAGACTGTGGCTTAAGTGGCAGCCTCTCTCCTACTTTTGTGATTTGGTTCCTTCTCCAGATTAGGGGAGAAATGTTAGAAACTATCCCGTTGAAGGTTGGGTCTAATTTGAAAAAAAGTCTTTAACCAACTTCATGGTTTTCTCTCTTTTTCCAACAGTTTCTTAAACACCTCTTCTGCTGGGTGTCTAAAGAGAAACTCCTTATCTAGTGGGGCATCAAATAGTTTTGCTTAAATATATTAAGGCAGTTTCTAACACCACAGCCAGGAATGTTTGCTAACCACAGATGCTGCAGAAACTGCACTACAAAATTCATCCACACTATTATGCCCACGTTTCATGGACTACTTTGCACCACTGGTACTGACACTGTATAGGTTATGCATCTCCCATATCATGGCCTTGTCTAACTGTTGTACTGTCTGTACCAAATACATAAGGAAGAATTCCTGAAATTTTAGCATAACAGACTGGCATTTAAGGGCCCTAATGGTTTGAGTTGCTAAAGTGCAAGTCTGTTCCCCAAAACAGTCCAGCACTGTGTTCCTCTTCATTTGGAATGGGGTTCTGGATGCAGCCTCATTAGATCCCTTGCTGTAATTCATGGGCACAATTACTGGATCAGCAACTGCGGTACTATACAAGTCTCTATGGAAAAAGTACAGTTGTGTACCTACCATAAATGTAGATGTTCTAGTGTATTCACTGTTGCAGTCATTACACTTGGGTTATCCTGCTGGCAGGCTACCCGCAGTCGGCCCGAGTTCCAAAGTCTAGGTCCGGCGTTGGTTGCTGTCGCTTTTTCCCTGACGTTAGTGTGCCAGGGGTATAAAAGATGCAACCAACGTCATTTTGTTCAGTTTTTCTTGCCCCAGATGTTAGGTGCCCCCAAACAGGAAAGGCTGGAAAAAATTATGTCAATAAACATGTATGTACCAAAATAACATTTCCTTCATCTACAAGCAAATACATCACATAGGTTGTAGAGAGTTGAGAAGTACAGAAAGGACCCAGCAATGAGAAAGGGGGATGGTGGGTGGGTAACCAATACACTCGAACAACTACATTTATGGTAGGTACACAACTGTACTATGTTCATCATGTTTCACTATTGCAGTCATTACACTTGGGTAGAATCACAAAGCTGCGGTTGGGTGGCTGGGCCTAAATAGGATTAGGAGAGGCTACCAGGCCCTGCAGAACTGCAGTGGCAAAGCCTGCTCTGGATTTAGAGTAGAGAGGTAAGCGATAGTGCTTAGTGAAAGTGCACTGAACTCCAGGTTGCAGCTTCTAAAATGTCTTTGGTTGGTACTCCTCTGAGAAAGGCTGCTAGGTAGAATGTGGCCTTATGCCCTTAGGCACTGATTTGCCATGTTGTGCATAGCAGAAGCGAATGCAGTGTCCTATCCATTTTGAAATTGTCTGCTTTGAGATAGGCTTTCCTTGTGATCCTGCAGCATAAGCTACAAACAGTTTTTTTCAGTTTTTCTGAAAGCTTTTGTTTTGTCCAAGTAGAATTGTAGCTGTCTGTGCATATCCAAAGTGTGCAGAAGTCTCTCCCCTTTATTCTGGGGATTTGGATAGAAAGTTGGCAAATGAATGGTTTGGTTAAGAGCCACACTGGAAAACACCTTTGGCATAAATGTTGGGTTTGTCCTTAGAGAGACCCTGTCCTGATGAAAAATTATGAAAGGTTCCACTGCCATTAATGCATGTAACTCTGAGACTCTTCTTGCTGAAGTTATTGCTAGGAGCAGAGCAGTTTTCCATGATAAGAATTTTATATCAGCTGTGTTGGCTGGCTCAAAAGGAGGCAGTGTGAAATTTTCTAATACAAAATTGAGGTCCCAAGTAGGTATTGGTGCTCTCCTTGGGGGTCTTATGTTTCTTGCCCCTCTGAGGTACTGCCTAATCAGTGGATGTGAAAAAATAGGAGGTTCCGTATCATAATGAGCTGAAATGGCAGAGGCATGGATTTTAATAGATGAAAAGGATAGGCCTTTGTCCAGCATCTCAGTTAGGTATTGTAAAATCTGAAGTATATTTGGAACAAGTGGTTTGAGTCCTTGTGCCTGGTTCCAAGCACAGAATCTCTTCAATTTTTCTGCATAAGATTTCCTAGTGCTGGGCCTCCTGGCTTCTAAAATGACATCCACAACAGCTTTAGAGAGAGGAGTGGTCTGAGTGGCTATATTATCTGCCATGCAGCCAGATTTAAGGTTCTGAATTGACTGTGTAGAATCTGATTGTTTTGTTGAGTCAGAAGATGAGGAATTTGAGGTAAAGGCCAGGCTGGGCCTCGAGACAAGCTCTTTAGGATTGGGTACCAGTGCTGGCGTGGCCAGTCTGGGGCAATCAAGATCATTTTTGGCTTCTCTTGTCTGACTTTTAGGAGTACCTTGGGAAGAAGAGGCAGTGGAGGGAAGGCATAAACTGTCAGGGTTTTCCAGCTGAATGAAACAGCATCCATTTTCCATGCTTGTGAGTGATAAGTTCTTGTGCAGAATTTCTGTAGTTGGCAGTTGTGAGGGAAGGCAAAAAGATCTATGTCCGGGCGTCCCCATTTCCTTGTTATCATGCTGAAGACCTGTGGATTTAGTTTCCATTCGTGCGGATCCATGAGATTTCTGCTTAGTTCGTCTGCCAGTGTATTTTTCTGTCCTGGCAGGAATTGTGCCTGCAGATGTACTTGATAGGTCAGTGCTGTGCTCCACAGAGTCATGGCTTGACTGCAAAGGGGGTAGGAATGTGTGCCCCCTTGCTTGTTTATGTACCACATAATTGTGGTGTTGTCCGTCATTAGCAATAGTTGTCCTGGATGTAGTAGATCCTTGAAGGCTGTCAGGGCATTCTGTACAGCTAGCATCTCTTTATGATTGATGTGAAGATGCATTTGTTCCTTGGGCCACGTGCCCTGAATACATTTTCCTGCCATGTGTGCCCCCCAGGCATAATCCGATGCATCTGTTGTTATTGTCTGCCTGGCTGTGGGTAAGGTGCAGGGCTGTCCCTTGTTGTGGTGACAGGTCCTGGACCACCATCAAAACTCCTGTTGTAGACAGGGAATTATAGTTACTATTGTTTCCAGGCTGTGGCAATGTTGAGTCCAAACACTTTTTAGATACCACTGTAGTTTCCTCATATGCAGTCTTGCATATGGAATTAGTAGAATGCAGGAAGCCATGAAGCCCAGGGCCTGCAGAATTTTTCTTGCAGGGAGCTGGGTCTTTGTTGCCATCATTTGAAAGTAATGAGTCAGTTGCCTTTGTTTGTCTGGCGTGAGATAAGCCATCTGGGTAGTTGTATTTAAGCTTGCACCCAGGAATATTATCTCTTGAGAGGGCACTAGTTTTGATTTCTTTTCATTTACTGTGTACCCTAGGCAAATTAATAATCTTTTGCAAACGCCAGATGCTTTAGTAGAATGTCCTTGCTCTCTGCTTGAATAAGGCAGTCGTCCAAGTAGGGATATATGTGAATTCCTCTTTGCCTGCAAAATGCAATTACTGGTGCCAGGCATTTTGTGAATACCCTGGGCGCAGTAGATAAGCCAAAGGGCAGTCCAGAGAATTGGTAATGCAATGAGCCAGCTATGAATCTGAGGTATCTTCTACAAGATTGTCTGATTGGGACATGCAGGTATGCCTCCTTGAAGTCCAAAGTAACTAGCCAAGCCTTCTTGCCCAGCATGGGTGGAAGTTGCTGCAGTGTTAACATTTTTAATTTTGGAACATCCAGGAAAGTATTTAGGATTGACAAGTCCAGTATTGGTCTCCAGGCTTTGTCCTTTCTGGGAACCAGGAAGAGTCTTGAGTAAAATCCTTGTCAATGTTCTTGCTGTGGTACTCTATGAATAGCTCCCATGTTCATGAGAGCAGCAATTTCCTTTTGTGCCTCCGCCCATTGGTTTTGTGGCAGGTCCGGCATACCTTTTGATTTTGGAAGGGTGTGAAAGTGGAACCTGTAACCCTGAGAAACTATATTCAGAACCCATTTGTCCTGGGTGATTATGTGCCAATTTTGTGTGAAATGTGCTAGCTTTCCCCCTAGGGGTGCTGTCAAAAGGTAAGTGCTTGGCCTTTTTAGAGGAAAGTCATTGGGACTGTTTCCTATAAGGTTGTGATTTGTCTTCTCCTCCTTTGGGGGCAGAAGCACCCCATTGTTTAGGTCTGTAGGAGCCTTGGGGCTGAGATCTGCCTCTTGGGTGTCTGTATCTGCCTCTTTGTGGCCTGTCTGACACCTGAAAGGACAATTTTTTTGAAGGACAGTTTTTACTAAACCTAGGTGGTTAAACCTGTAAGAAATCTGCATAGATTTTGCTTTATCCTCCATTTTCTTTAACACCTATTCTGCCTTAACACCAAACAAAGTATCATGCTGTAATGGAGCATCCAATAATTTTAATTTAACATGTTCAGGTAAACTTTGTTCTTTCAACCAAGCATGCCTTCGAATGACAGAGCCTGTAACTGCGGTTCTGCAAGAAGCCTCTAATGAATCAAAACCACATTGCAGAGTATGCTTTCCCACTTGTTCAGCTGCATGCAATAATTCCTGCATTTCCTTATTGTCAGGATTCTCTAAATTTATAAGCATTTTCTGTTCTAACAAAGACATGAGGCACTGTTGATATTTAAGCATGTGAAACTGGCAGTTTAAAGCCCTTACAGCTAAAGTAGCAGAGGTGTAAACTTTTTTCCCCCCATCTATCCAGAGCTCTAGAATCCCTATCAGAGGGAACAGGGTTTTTAGCCGTGGAAGCCTTAACCCTTTGGGACCCTGAGAAATTGTTTCAGGGTCAGAAGCAGGGTTTTTATAAAGACATTTATGAGAGAGTCAGGGACCCTGTAATACCTGTCTGGCTTGACTGGTGGAGGGGGTAAAGAATCAGGAGACAGACTGGATTCAGAGAAAACATCATCATCAACTATATCAAGCACAGGGGGGACAGCCAGGGGCTTGTGTTGAGGCAGTAAAAGAAAATCTCTGAGCCTTTTCTTGGATTCTGAATAATCCTGGCTCTCCCAGTGGAAATGTTGCCTCATGGTGCGCAGAGTTTCCCCAAAAGAGTAATCCTCAGGTGGAGAGGCTGAAGGTATAGATTCTTCAGCATCAGAGTCCTCATAGGGAGGAAGAGAACTGCCCTGATCTGAAGAGGAATCAGAGGAAGAGAACAGCCCTGATCTGAAGAGGAATCCGAGGAAATAGAAACCTGGTCAGAGGAATCACAGTCAGTGTCTTGCCTAGGCCTTTTATCAGGAGGGGGATGGGACCCTTGATCAAAGTAATTAAGTCTTCTGCCATTTTAAGCATCTGTTTCTTTGGCATGGTTGACTGTCCAGGAGAATGCTGTACTTGTTTCTTTGTCTTTAATGGTGTCTTTGACTGTACTTTGGCTGCTGCAGAGGATTTAATAGTAAGCTGTGAATGTCTGAAAACACCCTCAGAAGCCGATGCCTGCTCAGCGGCTTCAGACCCATCTGAGGGAATATTTTCCGTAGGCCCAATACCTTGAGTATCCAGAGGCCTAGTTGTCTCCACGTGGGAGTCGGATACAGCCTGTGGCTCTGAGGTAGCAGGTGTCAGGGGCTGCAAAAGCACCTCACTGAGAACCGGCGAACCAGCGACTGGCCTAGAAGAGGCTTCGTCGGTTTTGGACCTCGGATGCCTGTCCTTTTCCTTGTTTTTGCGTTTTTTTATGAATTCCAGTCATCGGTTGTTCTGATGGCATTATATAGTTAAACCTTCGGCCAAAGTAATGTAATGCAAAATCAAACCGACGTTTAATAGTGCGTTTGTTGAATCTAGCACAAAACCAACAACTAGTAACGTCGTGGTCAGGGCCTAGGCAAGGAATACAGTAAGAGTGAAAGTCCTTATGAGGTATTTGCTTCCCACAAGAAATACAATTGTTAACTTTTACTAACATCAGTCTGGAGCAAGAAAAGGTTTCCCCAACAGGGTACTTAGCTTTATTGAAGACTTCGGTTCTGAAACTCTATTTCGAAAATCTCAGGAGTCGGCCGACCGGCACTTGCGAACTGCTTCTGCTTCAGGCACCGCGCGGCAAGAAAGACTGAAGAAAATGGCGTCGGTTGCATCTTTTATACCCCTGGCGCACTGACGTCAGGGAAGAAGCGACAGCAACTGACGCCGGACCTAGACTTTGGAACTCGGGCCGACTGCGGGTAGCCTGCCAGCAGGATAACCCAAGTGTAATGACTGCAACAGTGAAACACGATGAACATCAATGTTCTATAAAATGCAGCCTGGCTTCCTCAAAGAAGGATGGAAGTCACCCAGACGGTGTTAAATGCATCACCCAGTACTGGTCATAGGTTTGGGCTCTGGCAGGTTCACTAAATTCCAGTACCTGATCTGTAAAGGAGAACATTCATTGGCCTCCCATATACAGGTCTCCTTCCATCCAATCACCAAATAAGACATCCTCGGGCACCATGAGTGCATGTCAAACAGGGGAGGTATTTGGTCAACATTCTTCAAGTCTAAGGTGTCAGAATTCCTTTAAGAAGAAAGTTCCCCTATTTTGGAAGGGGACATCTCTAACAGTGAATATTTTTCAGGAGTTTGTCTTCTGGATTTTAAAAATATCCATGAAATCCTTAGCCAACCTGAAGAGGCATTGTGAGAGAACCTGAATGTGGGAGAAGGGACAAGCAAACTGGTGCCCATCTCGGCTTAGTGTCTTGATACTTGGTTTTAGAGTACTGTCTACCTTAGAGGCACCAGTACAAGGGGAGACATGGGAGAACTCAATCCTGTCTCATTCAACCTCCTCCCAGAGGAACTGTTCAAAATGTCACCCACCCCTGCCCTGATGTTAATGTGGGCATTGGAGCCCAAGGCCTAAGGAGAAACCATATGGCACTGTCTGAAGGGAAACAATTTTCAGCTCATGAGGACATGCTCATGGCTGATGGCATGTTAGCCTCTACAGGGTCCTTCCAGATACCTCACCAGCACCTCTCTTAACACCAATGTCTCGAGTCAGGGGGGTGGCTTTTGGATTCTGATGTGGTGCAGTTGGCTTTTTGGATTCTTCTCATCCTTGGGCTCTTCATCAAGTACTTTTCTTCTCTGTGAAATCAGAGGAAGAGCTAGGGGGCTATAGTATGGTCCAGGACCAGATGTGCACCTCCTTCAGTCATAAGTATTCCTGGACAGATTTCACCCTGCACGTAATAGCCCTTTGGTTAAACAAAGCACATTCGGGACAACTGGACCCAGGAAAAAGATTCAGACTGGGAAGGAGTCTGCATGTTATCAGCTTCTTGCTCCTGAGACAATTGTTAACCATAGCACCAGACATCTGCAACTATTACTATTACAACAATAGTAAACAAAAATGTTTTTTTTTTCTGAATGAGGTACTTAAATGGAATTCTGGAAGCCAGCCAAACCAATAGACTGACACCAGAGACTCAAGATGCTCATATGAAATATGCCAAGATTAGAGGATGGTGGGGGCTTCTAAGATGGCTGCGCATTCAGTAACAGTTTAATTTCAGCTCTCCCAGTGTGAAAACAGAAACTCGGAAAAGAGACAGTGAACTCATTTTTGGAGTAAACTTCAGTAAATGGCTAGTAAGTGCACTGCCAGGATGCAAGAAAAAAAGAAATTCAGAGAACCTGAAACAAAACAGACTACCAAATGAGTTAAAAACACTGACTGGGAAGAATTCTGCAACTGTTCAGCAAAAAGCAATGCAAGTGCCATCTCTGGTGCAAGGACTTCCAGTAACATGGAGGAAAAAAATGTACTCAGTTGATTAAAATATACAAAACACTGATGGAGTATATCAAATCAAATAACAAGAGGCTAGATAAAATGGGACAAGCTTTAAACAGATATTCAAATAAGGTGATAAAAATGCAAAAACAGACGTCAAAATGAAGAAAAGGCTGACTTTAATATTATACTGCTCAAGAAAAGATGCTTAATTTTCTGAAAGTACACATAAGCAACTGAAATGGTACTCCACAGCAGGAGTTATTAACTGAAAGGAGACATTAGGGTTGGGAGGGTGGCCTAATGGTTAAAGTGTTTGCCTTACAAACACAAGGTACAGGGTTTGAATCTAACAGGGGATAATTGGCTAGGCTTAAAATGGCTCACAAGGGCAGTTAGCCTAGTATGAATCTATGAATCTATGTGTATACTCCAAACCTAGCCATAAGAAAGCAAACTAGACCTTTAACAGTAAAGATTTAATGCTACCAGCAGAAGGAGCTGATTCTGACAAAACCATGACAGAAGGACAAAATACTAAAAGTGGGAGACAGTACAGTGTTTGTGGAAAATGGTTACTCACTGTACACCAGGCTGTACAGCAGTAGATTTATTCCACCAATAAGGGAATGCCAAGAAGCAGGTGTGAGATTCAAACTGCTGCATCCATCTATCTTTAGAATACTCTTTCCTGGATGGACAAAATCATTTTTTGATGTAAAACACAATAAGTAGGAAATACAGAAGTTTGTCCAACAAAAAGTGAGATGCGAAACAGGAGGAGATTCTACTTCTTGTTCTATTGGTAATAAGGACTACGGAGACTGTGCCAGGGAAACCTTTTCCAGTCTTTCAAAAGAAAATGCTTAATCAAAATAAAAAAAAGCACAAGGGTTGATTAGAAGAAAGTACAGCTGTGTACACTTACCATAAATGTAGATGTTAAAGTGTATTTACTGTTGCAGTCATTACATTTGGGTTACCTGCTTGCAGGTAGCCCTCAGTTGGCCTGATTATCAAAGTCTTGGGTCCTGCGTTGGTTGCAGTCTCATCTTCCATGACATCAAGGAGTCAGGGGTATAAAGCATGCAGCCAACGCCATTACATCAGTTTTTCTTGCCCCAGATGTCAGGTGTCCCCCTAATGGGAAGCAATTAAACATAAAAACACAAAGGTATACCTCCAACAAAAAAGCAAATACACCAAAAAGGCTTTTAAGCATAGTAAAGGAACGTAGAGGTATAGCCAAAAGAAGTTAGGGGGCAGGAGGGAGGGTAACCAGGACTGCAACAGTGAATACACTTGAACATCTACATTTATGGTAAGTGTACACAACTGTACTATGTTCTTCATGTTTCACTATCTTAGTCATTACATTTGGGTAGATTCCCAAAGCTACGGTTGGGAGGAGGAGTTTATATAGCATTAGGTCCAGCTACAAGGCCATGCAAGACTGTAGTGGCAAAGCCAGCTCTGGATTTACAGAAAATTGGCAAATGATAATGCTTGGTGAAAGTATGTACAGAACTCCAGGTGGCAGCTTCTAGGATGTCCCTGGTAGGAATGCCTCTGAGAAAGGCTGTAGAAGTAGATGCAGCCCTGGTGGAGTGAGGTCTGATCCCCTGGGGGATAGGTTTTCCATGGTGTTTATAGCAGAAATGAATGCAATGGATTATCCATTTAGAAATGGTTTGTTTTAAAATAGCCTTCCCCTCTGTCCCTGCAGCAAATGCTACCAGCAGTTGTTCAGATTTTCTTTGAGGATTAGTCCTGTCCAAGCAGAATCTGAGTTGTCTGTGAACATCCAAGGAATGCAGTATCCCGTTCCCCTTTGTTCTGTGGATTGGGAAAGAAGGTTGGCAAATGAATGGACAGATTAAGAGCCACACTGGATACCACCTCGGGCATGAAGGATGGATTGGTTCTGAGTGACACCCTGTCCGCATGAAAGATGATGAAAGTCTCCACTGCCATAATGGCCTGTAATTCAGATACCCTTCTAGCTGAAGTGATTGCTAAAAGGAATTTTACGTCTGCAGTAGCAGCTGGCTTGAAAGGAGGTAGAGTGAGTTTCTCCAATACAAAGTTAAGGTCCCAGGCTGGGGTTGGAGCTCTCCTGGGTGGTCTCAAATTTTTGGCCCCTCTGAGGAACTGCTTGAGCAGTGGATGAGAGAAGAGGGGAGGTGCTGTGTTACAATGATCTGAAATGGCTGAGGCGTGAATTTTGATGGAGGAAAAAGACAGGCCCTTGTGAAGCCT
Organism: Protopterus annectens; assembly: GCF_019279795.1. Classification (NCBI taxonomy): domain Eukaryota; kingdom Metazoa; phylum Chordata; order Ceratodontiformes; family Protopteridae; genus Protopterus; species Protopterus annectens. The sequence goes on from NC_056731.1 coordinate 188,630,346, forward strand.
CTCAGTTAATTATTGTAAAATCTAAGGTAAATTGGGCGCTGCTGTGCGCATCCCTTGAGACTGGTTCCAGACAGAGAATCTTTTCCATTTTTCAGCATAAGATTTTCTACTACTAGGCCTCCTTGCCTATAAGATGACATCCATCACAGGTTTGCTGAGGGGTGGTAAGGGAGACTTTAAGTAATTAGACAGGCTGCAAAATTCAGTGTTGGAAGTTGAGGGTGCAGAATCTGGTTCTGCTGCTGAGACAGCAGGGGAAGGAGTCTGAGGCAGGTGCCATGGAGATTACTGTGACACACTGCGCAGGAGGGGGTACCAGTGTTGGCGCGGCCAGTCTGGAGCAAACAAAATCATCCTTGGTTTGTCCTGTTTGACTTTTAGTTGTACTTTGGAGAGCAGAGGCAGTGGGGAAGGCATGGACTGAAGGACAGAGCATCCACTTTCCAGGCTTGTTTGTGGGGAGTCATTGTGCAAAATTTGTCCAACTGATAGTTGTGGGGTGAGGCAAACAGGTCTACATCTGGGCTCCCCCATTCGCTTGTCAACATGTTGAAAATCTTTGGTTCCAGTTTCCACTCGTATGGGTCCATGAGGTTTCTGCTTAGTCCATCTGCCAGTGTATTTAATTTTCCTGGCAGGAATTGAGCTTGTAGGTGCACTTGGTAGCTCAAGGCTGTGTTCCACAATGCCATGGCTAGTCTGCAGAGGGGGTAAGAATGTGTACCCCCCGCTTGTTTATGTACCACATAACCATTTTGTTGTCCGTCTTTACCATTAGTTGTCCTGGAAGAATGTAGTCCTTGAAGGCTGTCGGAGCATTCTGTACAGCTAACATTTCTTTTTGATTGATATGCAGGTGCATTTGACTTGGGTTCCATTTGCCCTGAATGCACTTACCTGCCAGGTGAGCCACCCATGCATAGTCTGAGGCATCTGTTGTTAGGGTTTGGGCGGCAGGAGGTGATGTGAAAGGTAGTCCCTTGTTTTGGTGGCAGGTCTCTGCCCACCAAAGGAACTCTAGGCATAGGCAAGGTATGACAGGAATCACTGTTTCTAGGCTGTGAGAATGTTGACTCCATAGGCTTTTTAGATACCACTGTAGTTTTCTCATATATGCAAGTCTTGCATATGGAATTGGAAGAATGCAGGAGGCCATGAACCCCAAGGTTTGCAGTATTTGTCTTGCAGAAAGCAGGGTTTTTGTGGCCACTTGTTTGAAGTAGGTTGTCAAATGAATTTGCTTTTCTGGCGTGAGGTAAGCCATCTGGGAAGATGTATTCAAGCTTGCTCCCAGGAATGTAATTTGTTGACAGGGTACCAGTTGTGATTTCTTTTCGTTTATGGTGTACCCCAGACAAGTTAGAATGCTTTTTACAAAGGCCAGATGATTCAAAAGTATGTCCTGGCTTTCTGCCTGAATTAGACAATCGTCCAGGTATGGGTATATTTGAATACTTCTTTGCCCACAAAATGCAATAACTGGAGCTAGGCACTTTGTGAATACCCTGGGCGCTTTAGATAAGCCAAAGGGCAGTGCGGAGAACTGATAGTGTGTTTAGTCTGCTTTGAAGCGTAGGTATCTCCTGCAAGATTCCTCGATTGGGATGTGCAGGTATGCTTCTTTTAAATCTAGTGTTGCCAACCAGATGTTTTTGCCTAGCAGAGGAAGTAATTGGTCAAGAGTCAGCATCTTGAATTTTGGAATCTCCAGAAAGGTGTTTAGAGTAGACAGGTCCAGGATAGGGTGCTATGATTTGCCTTTTCTGGGTACCAGGAAAAGTCTCGAGTAGAAACCTCGTCCCTTTCCCTCTTCTGGTACCAGTTGAATAGCCCCCATGCTTAAGAGAGAAAGTACTTGTTTTTGGGCCTCTGCCCACTGATTTGGGGGTAGGTCCGGCCACCCGCTTGGCGTTGGCAACATGTGAAAGTGAAATCTGTATCCCTGGGACACTATATTTAAAACCCATTTGTCCTAGTTCCCAGTTCATTGCATGAATAGCAATCTTTCCCCCCAAAAGGGGCAGCCAGAAGATACGTGCTTGGAAATTTTAAAAGGAAGTCATAGAGACAGTTTACCATGGGGGGAGTCTTGTTATTCCCAGACTTGGAAGTGGAGGCCCCCCACTGCTTAGTTCTGTGAGTCCCCTGGGACTGAAACCTGGGGGTTTTGCTGTGTCTGGGTTTAGCTTGAGAAGACCTGGAAGGGGCTGGAAAGGACCAATTCTTAGAGGGCCAGTGCCTACTAAATCTAGGAGGCTGAACTTGTAAAAAATCTTTAACAGTTTGCATAGATTTAGCTTTATCTTCCATCTTTTTAAAAACTTCTTCAGCCTTGTTGCCAAACAGGCGGTCCTGATTTAAAGGAGCATCCAACAATTTAGCTTTAACATGATCAGGCAAAGATTGCTCCTTAAGCCAAGAATGCCTTCTAAGCACAGACCCAGTAACAGCAGCTCTGCAAGAGGCTTACAAAGAGTCAAAACTACATTGCAAAGTATGTTTTCCAACTTGTTCAGCAGAATGCATTAAATACTGTAAGTCTTTATTTTCCACACAGTCAGGAATCAACATAATTTTCTGTTTAAGCAGTCCAATAACATGTTGCTGATATTTTAACATATGAAACTGGCACTTTAAAGCTCTAATGGCCAAGGTTGCTGAAGTGTAAACCTTTTTACCCCATCTATCCAGCACCCTGGAGTCTCTATCAAAAGGGGTACGATTTTTAGCAGTAGAAGCCTTAATGCCCTTGAGCCCCTGTGAAATAGTCCCTGGATCTGCAATAGGATTTTTGAAAAGGAACTTGTGGGACTCAGGGACCCTGTAGTATCTGTCAGGTTTACTGGGAGCAGGAGGCAGGGAATCAGGGGCCAAATCAGATGTCACCCCGTGGTTGGCGAGGCATCTGAAAAGAACAGAGCAACGTATAGCTAAATTCAGGGCGTGCCTCACAAGAAACACAACTGAGAAACCAACGAGCAATGCACACCACCAAACAATCAAAAACAATTGCAAAACCACATTATTCACCCATTTCTTACCTACCTGTTTCAAACATTTACTAAATCTTGTAACTCTTTATGGAGTTTCAACCTTTGATTTTTAATTGTGAAAGACTTTAATTTGATGATTTAAACAAAGTGGTATTTCAACACCACTTTCTCCCCCAAAAAGCCTCATGGCTAAAATTGGAATCTAAACTTTCTTTCCCCCTTATCCAGGCAGGAGGAACACCTTGGAGGACCTGGATTTTAACTTTGACTATGCAAAAAGATACTTAAAAGATGCTTAGTTTCTTATAATACCTATCCGTTTAACAGGAGCAGGAGGCAATACAGGAGGCTATAGCCTATCCAGGCAAAACATCTTCCATCAGATCCAGAACACCACATAGAAAAAAGGCCTATGCTGGGTACAGAATCCAAAACTAGAAAGGCCCTAAGCCTAGAAGCCTTTTCACCCTTCATTTTAAAAGCCTTCCTCTGGAATCAGGAGGTCCCCTCCCTCCTAAAAAGAAGAATGAAAGCCTTGCAAAAGGAGAAAGGAGCCGCGAAACAGAAGAATCATCCAGATCAGAGAAGGGTAAGATCATCCACAAGAGAATCAGAACGAAAGGAGGAGAAATAAACCAAGAAGTCTTCCAGCCGAGGGCCAAGCTCAGCATCAGACACACTCCAAAACTCCCAAGCTCGGAAGGTTCCACCTAGGCCATAGAATCAAGGAGGGCATGAACCTCTAATTACTGAATCAGGTGGGACCCCACCAGCTGAACCTACTTCTGGGCTGCTGACTGGAACTGGAGGGTAAACCCAGCCTTGCTAAGGGAGGGAGGGAGGACCAGCTTGGAAACAGAGGGAGGGCAGCCACACCTTGGAGAAGCAGCCTGGCCAACATGGCTACCTGAACATACACTTCCACTAAGTCTAACTCTGAAACTCACTCTCCCCTCCGCTCCAAACCCTAGGCGGCAGAACCTCGCCCTAACGAGAACCTCCAGGACTAACCTAGCTAACCTAGAACTCTTTGACTTTTTTCTAGGCAAACTTTTTACGAGCATCCGACGGCGTTTTGCGCTTTTCCGGCAGGCGGGCGTCAGGGCATCCGGCGGCATTTTATAGTTGCAACTTCTTCCTCTAGAACCTGCTTTTTATAAATCTTCTCTAAACATAGCACAACGTAAACAAAATCGCCAGGCGACAAGGTAATGGCAAAGGTATGATAATCCCTATGACAAGGTATCTTATTCACTCTGTAAACCCTATGAATCTGTTTCTGACATCGATGAAAAAAAAGGGACAAAAAAAACCAAAATATTCCCCAGCAGTGCCATATAACTTTGAAACGGTCTAAGCTCCACTTTGGAGAATTTCAAACCGAGGAAAATCAACTTACTGCGTACCTCACCCACAACGCTGTAAAAAGCAAAAGACTCTGGCTTAAAAAGACTGAGATATGGCGACTGTGTCGCATTTTGACGCCAGACTAATGCGCTTTGACCGGCCCGGCGCCCCTTATACCTGCTCGTCGACCGAGACGACAGATGGACGGACCATGTAAGGGGACTGCAGCAATGTGAGATGAAGAACATCTGGATTCCGAGAAAGCATCATCAACAATGTCTACTACAGGAGGAATAGCTAAAGGCCTATGCTGAAGTAGGAGAAGGAAATTCCTAAGCCTCTTTTTTGAATCAGAAAAATTCTGGCTTTCCCAGTGAAAATCCTCCCTTAGAGTATGTAAGGTTTCCCCAAAAGAAAAATCCTCAGGAGGGGAAGCAGAGGGAATAGAGTACTCTGCATCAGAATCCTCATAAGTAGGTAAGGACAAATCCAGGTCATCAGAAGAGTCAGAAAAAACAGAATCCTGATCAGAAGATTCATAATCAAGCTCAGCCCTAGGCCTCTTAAAAGGGGGGGGGGTTGGCTACCCCTGATTAGAGTTATTTGATCTTCAGCCATTTTTATCATTTGTTTTTTAGGCACAGAGGCCTGAGCATGTGGCCTGGGCATAGTTTTTTTAGACATGGATCGAGATTTAGGCCTTGGTAATATAGGAGGCGTCAATTTAATATGCAGGTCCATAGGCCTGCATACACCCTCAGAAGTCAGTGCCTGCAGAGCGGCTCCGGACCCATCCAAGGGAGAGACATCCGCGGGTTCCATAGTTGAAGCATTTCTTGGCATACCGGACTCCGAATGGGTCTCAGTAGAGGCCTGCGAATCAGAAGTAGTGGGAATCAGGGGCTGCGAAAGCACCTCACTGAGTACTGACGAACTGGCAACTGGCTTAGGGGAAGTGTCGTCGACAATTCTGGACCTCGGCAGCCTGTCTCTGTCTTTATATTTGCATTTTTTCGGAATCCCAGTAGTCAGATGGCTGACCAACGAGATTTCTGGATAATTAAACCGAGAACATAAATATTTAGAGGCAAAAATATACCGACAATGGATAGTGTGCTGATTAAATAAAGCAGAAAACCAACAGCAAGGTACGTCGTGGTCAGGGCCTAGGCAAGGAATACAGTATGAATGAAAATCTTTATGAGGTATTTGCTTTCCACAAGTAATGTAGTTATTAACTTTTACTGACATTGGTAAGCAGCAAGAAAAAGTTTCTCCAACGGGGTACTTCGCTTTTAGTTGAAGACTTCGGTTCTGAAACTCGAAAATGAAAATTTCAGGAGTCGACAGACCGGCGCTTGCGAACTGCTTCTGCTTCGGGCACCGCACGGCAAGAAAGACTGATGTAATGGCATCGGCTGCATGTTTTATACCACTGACGACCTGACGTCCTGGAAGAACAGCAACTGACGCAGGACCAAAGACTTTGTTAATCAGGATAACTGAGGGCAACCTGCAAGCAGATTCCCCAAATGTAATGACTGCAACAGTGAAACACAAAGAACATCTGTACTATGTTCTTCGTGTTTCACTGTTGCAGTCATTACATTTGGGTAGATTCCCAAAGCTAAGGAAGGGAGGAGGCAATTAGCATTAGGACCAGCTATTAGGCCCTGCAAGACTGCATTGGCAAAACTAGCTCTGGATTTAGAAAAAATTGGCAAGTGGTAATGCTTGGTGAAGGCATGTATAGAATTCCAGGTAGCAGCTTCTAAGATGTCCCTGGTAGGGACACCTCTGAGAAAGGCTGTAGAGGTAGATGCAGCCCTGGTGGAATAAGATCTTATCCCCTGTGGGGTAGGTTTTCCATGATGCTTATAGCAGAAATGAATGCAATGGCCTATCCATTTAGAAATGGTTTGCTTTGAAATGGCCTTCCCCTCTGCCCCTGCAGCAAACGCAACCAGCAGCTGTTCAGATTTCCTGAGAGGCTTAGCCCTGACCAAGTAAAATCTAAGTTGTCTGTGCACGTCCAAGGAGTGCAATATTAATTCTCCTTTGTTCTGTGGATTAGAAAAGAAGGTTGGCAAATGAATGGACTGATTAAGGGCCACACTGGATACCACCATGGGCATAAAGGAAGGATTGGTCCTGAGGGACACCCTGTCCACATGAAAGATGATGAAAGGCTCCACTGCCATGAGGGCCTGTAATTCAGACACCCTTCTTGCTAAAGTGATGGCTAGAAGGAAGGCTGTTTTCTACGAAAGGAATTTCAACTCTGCATTTGCAGCTGGCTAAAAGGGAGGTAAAGTGAGCCTTTCCAATACAAAGTTATGGTCCCAGGCTGGAGTAGAGGCTCTCCTGGGTGGTCTTGTGTTTCTGGCCCCTGTGAGGAATTGCTTCAGCAGTGGATGAGAGAAGAAGGGTGGCTCTGTATTATAATGTGCTTAACTCATTACGCCCGAGTACCGTCTTATGGCGCCTCTGTGCTTACATCCGAGCGCGCTATGAGACGAGAGGAATTTCAGGCTCTTACCCCCGAGTGCCTTCCACAAACGTGAGAAACTTTAATGTTGATTTTTTTGCTGCGCTCACTTTAAAACACGCTGAAATTGTAACTTAACTTATTATTTATTTTCTATAGTTACAATTCAGAATGTATTTACTAGCTGTTTGCATTAAACTTTTTTAAGAAAATTGGTTTTCTAAGTGTTTGATAAAGCAAGTGGTGGCAGCCAATCAGATTACTGCTATCTAAGCCACCACCTGCATAACACCCCCACCCCCGACCTGTGTTTCTCTTCTTTTCACCAAATAAATAGATGGTCCAGCAGCAGGTATTTTCTTTCTTTCTGCTGATATTTGCAGATTTTACCTGCTACTGGATCCCACGGCTTGCACAGATCGCTATTGAAGAAGCAATACCGGGTTCTTCTCAGGAGTTTCATCGGTTTACTGTTCATTTGAGGAAGTGCTTTTGTTGATAATTCGGGTAAGATTTTTTTTTTTTTTTACCAGTGCCTGAGTCCGTTTATTTTTTTTTTTAGGGAGTCCAATAGCAGAAACAGCATAGCCACAATTGGGAGTATAATCATCCCATAAGTTGCAAGCGTTTCCAGATCAAGTGGAAGTGCGGTATTGTTTTATTGCAGACCTGTTTGCTTTTTAGCCCCAGAGGCAAAAGTCTAACTGCGGACTACATGATTTATGTAAGGTGGTAAAATTCTCCATGGAAGGTGGGGGTAACTTGTGCGGGGAAGGCAAGTTGTAGGACCATGTATTTTGATGTGGGACACATTTATTCTTTGTGATTTGGAAATTAAAGAGAAGGGGTGTGTTCCAGAAAACGGATGTTTGTGAATTAACCTGGACAGCTGTGATGCTTTCTTCAACCTCTTTGGTTGTGGTGTCGGGTAGTGGCGTTTTGTTTTATATACTACGTGGGTGACATGTCCCAGGTAAAGATTTTACAAATAAGGTCCGAGATGCCGGCTCCCACTGTTTCTTTTTAACTAATTACTTTAGGTAGGACTCCACTTGAGGATTCCGTAATGTTATCAGCTTGATATCTTTTGTTGATTCTGGTGCACGCTACTCACCAGTGTTTGTAGGTAGGATTATAAAGTTTTATATGTGTGCCCAGCAACAGTTTATTTAACTGCTCAGAGCTGACAGTTGATGGAAGGAAGCGGGGTCAATGCAGGTTTGGCAGAAGAGAGTTGAGAGTTACACTGCCATTATATTTGCAGGCGGGCCGTTGGTGACTTTCGGGCCCTGGAACGCCACACATTTTGCAGTATTAGAACCATTCTGCTACACTGTAAAGCAGTCCTTATTTTACCTGAGCTCAGTGTACATTTTTTTCACACATCGTGTTGATAGTTATTCCCCATTATGATTGCTGTGGAAACTGCCTTAAAAAGCAACGTATATGTGTGCAGTGCAAACTTAAGTAGACTCATTTTAATTTTTCAAGTAAATTCAATTAGAATTGTGTTTTTTGGGGTTCTGAGCATTTGATCGAGTCAAGTCTTCAGCAGTGCCAGTACGCGAGTGTTTGACAGCTCAGTACACCAATCAGAATTGCCTCTACAGCACTTATCAGCCAGTAAGCGACTATCCCGGACATATTTATCTATGAATTTATTTTATTTAAGTATGTATTTATTTTGGCCACGGACAGCTGGTCGGGCTCAGCTTGTGACTGAATGGCAGCTAAAAACTCCAGTGAGAGTTGCGTATTTTGAATTAGCTTTTTATTTATTAATGTAGCACGTTAGCCTTTGTCACATTCTTTTACAGTGGGGCTGTATAATAAGTTACACAGCTGTGAACGTGGCAGATACCAGAAGCTTTTAATTCCCTTCATTAAATAAGTCTCACATCATTCTAGTCTTATTTTTTGTTTGGTTTTATAGTAACAAAAGAAGACTGTGTAGAGTTCGGGTTTCGGCTTTACATTAGAACAGTACTCCACCAGCAGAAATGTGCTATCCTACTTATGTCTGAAGTGAGAGTTGTTGCAGTATGTACAAAGGGACCCAATAATGCAAGTACAAACTGTGTTTATTGTTTTATTTGCAGGCTGGAGAGTGATGACACAAAGGCTGCAACAAGTACATGTGAACATTTGTACACAGACAGTAACAGAAGGGCTTTAGTTATGAATGATGAAGGAATTCTGATCAATGTCCAGTAACGATAAACTGCAACAAGTGGTGGCAGACAACTTATATCTGTAGTTGTTACTGAAAGAAAATCATTCAGGCACTGATAAAACCTCAGGGAATCCTTAAAACTTAGAAAGGGGCATGATCTACCAGGTCTGTGTTTTCAGGGTTCTGAAAAGCAAGATTATGCAGCAGATTGTAGACTTGTATAGATCTTGCTAAACATTCTAGAAGGGGGATTTTGGTGGTAAGGTAGTGATTCTGCAAGCCTAGACAGACTGTAGATGAGGTCTCTGTGGAAAATGTTTCTTTTAGTTGTCAGAGTACATGCACACACACCAACCTATTGCAAAAAGCATCCTTGGTGGAAATGTTTCTTTTTGTGGTAAGGGGGGGGGCTGTAGGTACTGAAAAATCAGTAAATGTTAACTGGCTGAATTCTTCTTGAGGTCAAATCTAATAACATGTCAGTGCCTGCCATTATCATTTGGGCAGGCATAAATCTGCTTTCCACGGAAGTGTCATAGGTCAGTCGTACTCCACACCCACCCCTTTTAAAGTTTATTTTCTATTACTTTGGCTATTCTGCTATTTTGAGATTCTCCATCCTCTTTGCTGTCTTGTGAACTAAAGTTTACATCTGACGTCCTTGGGCTTGTTTACCTTTGTATCTCTTTGCTAGTGGTGCACTACCCAGTCAATTACACTGATTCCTCTAATGTAATTTGGAGTTTCTTTCATATCCTTGGTGCTTCCTTTTCTTAGTCATATACATAGCAAAGAGGGCATTCCACTCAATAATTGTCCTGATGACAGCTGAGTAAAGGGGAACAATGACAAATCTAGATGTAGTCACAGTCCCTTGGTTTAGAAGCTGTGCAATGTTATAGCACAATGTTACAACAGTGGACATGTTGGCCAAAAGTTAGGTCACAGTGCACAATTAAGTTCAGCCCTTCACAATCAACGGCAATAAATAAGCAGCTGCGTTTGGTCCATTTAGTCCATTTCCAAAAATCACTGTTTCAGACGGACAAATCATTACATCCTTTTACCTGCCTCCACTTTTGCAGCCCTGTTATTTAAAAATACTTCCATCAATTACAATTTTCCAAATCTGTTTTGCTATCAGTTTTTATTGCTCATCCATGTAGCTCTTGTATAGCTACAGTGTTTCCATGGGTTTCCTGATTCATAGAGGGTGGCCTATAGCTTGCAAGCAAGTGGTGTGGTATTTCCCTGATGGTTGGATAGGGTTATGTATATGTATACTTGCTCAGTGTCAGAGGGAGTCACACATACAACACGAAGTTTGTTAGCAGCTCATAGTCTAAACTGTCTGAGCAAAATTTCAGAACTATATTCCTAGCTATCATAGGTGTATAATATCTTCCAGATTATACTCAGTAGTTGTCTGAGTGAGATAAAGGTTATTACTTGCTGACTACTACCTTCATGAAGCCGTTATATTTTGGGAATTTGTCTTGGCTTTGTCAGTAATGTGTAGAATTTAGGTGGGAGGAAGGGCTAAGTGTTATACTATTTTACTGAATTACTCAGGTCTTGTCCGTACTGATAACTAGTCTTTGTTACATAACAGCTGCACAAGGTAAGAATGAATGCCTACTCAAGAGGATACGTGCAGCAATTATCACCTGTATCTGAGCATGCATAACTTTGCAGTAATGAAAGGCAGGTTATTATCACCTTAGCAATAAATCAGTTACAATATAGCACTGAGTCATTATCACTTTTCCGGTAAAACTATCAGTCCCTCATCCCTTAGGTCCATTGCTGAATGGGCACATGTAAAGAGAAAAGGCAGCGGTAAGGCAGACTGCTGACACTGAATGAGGTCATGAGACCATAGTGGTATCAGCAGTCTGAGTGGGCAGCCAGCACAGCTATGGGACAGTACAGATAACCAACATCTGGAGCCCCATGCCTGTCCTTGGCATATTAGTGGAGCGGCGGTCCTTACCCTGCTTTTTCTCTTTACATGTGCCCTTGCTGTGCACCCTTGTCAGTGTCCACCCATGCTTTATTTCAGGTAAGGTATCACCGCGGAAGATGTTCACCTGTTCAGAAGGGATGGCATACACCTAACTGAGGAGGGCATTGCATTGTTCTTGACCAACCTCCACAATGGCGTGAGGAGAGCCATGCAAGATTGCTAACATGCAGCTTGTGAGAAGAATGGAAAACACCCAAGACCAAGTCGGACCAGTATAGTAAGTAAAACACTATTATGAAATGTGTTGTGTAAAATTCATTTCTCTGAGCTTGGCAAATAACTGTTATGGAAATTATGATTTTTTTCATATTTTGGTAAATAACTTTGCAAGGGAGCATCTGAATGTGCCAAGTAATATCTCACTTTGAAGACAGTATTGCTGGTTCTAACATGATAAAATAATTGTGCCTATATGTTTTACACATGTGCAGATATCAAAGTTTGTTTGGGACTTAGGTTATGGAAATTATGATTTTTTTTCATATTTTGTTTAGTTTCATAGTTTCATAGTTTAGTACTAGGCTATCTGCCCTGGGGCATTTGTAAGCCTAGCCATAGTGATGTGGTTTTCGCCACCCCATGAAATGGTACAAAAATGCACAGAATAGATTTAGAATACTGTGCCTCTAGTCTAGTAGTGACACAATGAAGGCCCCCTTATATAATAGAATTAGTTTACTGTGCCCCTGTCTAGCAGTGACACAGATGTGACCCCTGGGGTAAACTTACGATCTCCCATCCACTCATCAAGATTTCTCTTGAAGAGAGTCAGTGAGGGCTCTGCCTAACATGAACTGGGATCTTGTTCCAAAGCATGGGAAGCCTCTGGGTTATGAATCTATCCCTCCAGCATGTCCTATTCATACTTGTGCCGAGGTTTAAGTCTTTAGCTCTCGTGGTCCTGATGGATTTGGATTTTTTGAGGTGGAGCATGTCCATCAGATCCTGATTGGACATGGCCTTGTACGTCAGGCAGAGATCACCTCTGAGCAGGCGGTATGCTACTGAATAGAGCTGGAGTTTCTTTAGTCTGGCAGAATAAGATATATGTTGGAGACCCTTGATCCTCTTGGTGAGGTACTTTTGTGGTCTCTCCAGCTGTTGCAAATGCCGGGTGAGGTACATACCAAATGGGGCATTGTACTCAATCATGGGTCTGATGAGGGAGGAGTATAGGGGTACAATGACATCCATGGATCTGGATGTGAATCCCTTCATGATGAGATGTTCAAGGTAGAATGTTTTTCTAACCACTTTGGCAACGTGGGTGTCAAATGAGAGGTCGCTGTCGACTTGGGTCCCTAGGTCTCTGATTACTTTTTCCATACTCAGTGGGTTGCTGTCTATGTGATAATTTGTGGGTACTTTGTTTTTCCCAAAGGGGATGACTATACATTTTTTGGCATTTAGTTTAAAGCCGTGCCTCCGGCATCAGTTGTCCGTTTCTCTGAGGCCTTTTTGTAGGATGTATGTGTCCGCTGGTGTATCGACTATGGTGCCTAGTTTGCAGTCATCTGTGAACTTTGTCAGCCACAACCCTCCCATGTTTGCTTTAACATCTGAGAAATAAATGCCGAACAAGAGGGGTCCCAGGACAGATCCCTGTGGGACACCACTTGTGACTGGCTTTGAGTCTGACATTGCTCCAGCGATTTTAACTTTATGGGTTCTGTCCTTTAGCCAGATTGCAACCCATCTAGTGACATAAGGGTTTACGTTTAAGCTGGTGAGCTTATCTATGATGCCTGAGTGGGGTATTGTGTCGAAGGCTTTAGCCAAGTCCAGGTAGGCTGTATGGACTGCTATGCCCTCATCAATGGCTCTAGTGACTGTTTCGAAAAAGTCAACCAGGTTCAAAAGGCAGGATCTGCCCTTTACAAAGCCGAACTGGGTGGGGTCAAGTGTCTTTAGGTCCCCTATGTCACTGTTTATGAGTTCCATAATGATTCTTTCCATAGCTTTGCAGACCAGGCTGGTTAAGCTTATGGGGCGGTAGTTCCCAGGGTCTGTAGAGGTACCCCCTTTGTGGAGTGGGACCACTGTTGCTGTACGCCAGTGTTCAGGTACATATCCTGTAGTAAGGCTAAGGTTAAATAGCATTTTTATGTGCGGGTTTAGCTCCTCTTGGGAGTTCACGTAGCACGCAACCCGGGATACCGTCAGGTCCCATTGATGCTGTGTTTTTAGCTTTGTTGAGGGCGGTTCTCACTTGGACATCTGAGATGACAGGGAGATTACATTCAGCTGGGATAAGTATTTCTTCTTTTGGGGGTGAGGGAGGGGAGAAATTTGCACTGAACCTGTCAGCCAGAATGTTGGCAATATCTGTGGGTTCAGTGTATTTTTTGTTGTGAACTAACTCTGAGCATATCTGAGGGTTTCCGCCCAGGTTTCTAACATAGCTGAAGAAGGCTTTGTGGTTATCTTTAGTGTCCTTAGCGATTTTTCTCTCAAAGTTGGCCTTGGATGTTTTTATGAGAGAAAGTAGTTTTCTGCTAATGTTGATCAGAGATGTCTTCCCTTTATGGGATTTTGCTCTGTCGTGCAGTAGCTTCCTTCTTTTGTTATACAATTTGTTAATGGCTGAGGTCCACCAGACAGGACACTTGCCTTTGGTGGAGAGGGACTTGGATTTATTTGGGATTGCATGATCCATGCATTCTTGGAGATATCCATAGAAAGCATTTGTGAAGGATTCGGCATTGTGGGATGTGGTATCCACTGGCCCAGTGGGCTTAAAGGATACCATCTCAGTCTTAAGAAGAGTGAAGTCTACTTTTGAGAAGTTTTTCACTGTGGTCTTTTGTGCTGGGGGTGGAGGTGGGATATGTATATCCAGAGTGATTAGTTTGTGGTCAGATCTCACTAGTGAGGGGTATACCTCCGGTGTGGAGCATTATGTCCCCATGTTTGTGATGATCAGGTCTAGTATACCATCTCCCCTAGTGGGAGAGGTGACTAGTTGTTCCAGTGCATCTGAATTTATGAATTCCTGGAAACTTTGGGCTAGGGTGTTAGGGCTAGAATAATGTACCCAATCTATGTTTGGGTAGTTGAAGTCTCCCAGTATGATGGTATTTTGTGATACATTCATATCCTCCAATGTCTTCAGGAAGGCTGAGTGGGGTTCCTGAGATTGGGAAGGTGGTCTGTAACATGCTACCAGTTGTATAGCAGTTTTGCCTATGGTTAGTTGCACCTGTATGGTCTCTGATGCTTCATGTGTTGCTACTAACCTGGAGGTGTGGGTGTCCTTGATGAATATGGACACTCCCCCTCCCTTTGTGGTTTGGCCCGGGTTTTGGGGCCGAAAAGCATGATACGAGGTATAGCCTGGTAGTGCTGGGGTGCTCTCAGGAGCCTTGAACCAGGTTTCAGTTACTGCACAGACGTCGATGTTCTCCATACTGAGGAGTGCATCGAGTGCCTGCATCTTGAGATTTAGACTTCTGGCATTGAGCAGCATTACCCTTAGTTTTTTTTCATTTTTGTTTTCTAAGGAGGTGGGTTTGTCTTTTGAGCCTTGCCTAAAAAAGGCACTATGGGGGTGGCAAGAGCCTTGGCCAATATCAGGAAGCCCAGTGGTGACAGTTGCAAGCCGTCCCTTGCGAAGCAGCGTGGCTTGTCCAACATGTCATCCCAGGCAGACAGACATTGGATCCCCTTAGAATGACACCAGTACTTGAGCCAATTATTAAAGCTGATCATCTTGTCTTTGTATTGTGGCATCATTCTTGGTGAGGGCAAGATGCTGCTCAGGGTCAGGGTCATACCAGCCTGGGCTACATAATCAGAGAGCTCCTCTATGTCTCTTTTCATGTAGTCCAGGGAGGTACGTCTCAGGTCATTCACACCAGCATGGACAATGACGGAGTCATATTTGTACTTGCTTTGGAGTGACCTGAGTGCGTGTGTTATGTGGCGGATCCTAGCTCCCAATAGGCAGCTCACAGTCACCCTCTCATTGTTCAGCCTGGAAAGCGGGACATCAGTGTGTCTGACTATAGAGTCAGCTATTACTAGTGTATCAGGCATGGTGTTTGGCCTTAAGGGCTGTGATTGGTTGACACACTGATTTATTGAAGTATGTGTTGCATGTGTTTTGTTTTGAGGTGGTGGATTTTTGGATGTCTGCTTTGGGAGCCTCTGTTGTTTTGGTAAGTTTTTTATTAGAGCCTCCGAGTATGTCTTTGTGTTTTTATGTGTTTGGTTTGCAGTTGTGGTAGGTCTATGTGGGACTGGGTTTGTTGTGTGTGTGGTTACCATCTCCTCCTGTCTGGTCATGCCAGCCCTGAGTTGAGAGAGTTCAGCCTCCAGTTTGGCTATATAGTTGCATCTCTCACATGTATTTGTGTTTGTTGGGAGGAGGAGAGGGTTGTCTGTGTACATGAGACAATTGTAGCATTGTCTCAAGATACCCAGATTAACCAGTTGAACTGGAGAGGACGCCAGCAATCTACCACTCGACATGCTAGAACAGTATAAGGGAGTGTTGTGCCTTTAAGGGAAGTGGATATTCACAGGGGTGGTAGGTGGATGTAGTGCTTACTTAGTACTAGAGTGCTTACTTAGTAGAGAAGTTTTGAGAACAAGTGCTAGGCTTATAATATAGCGAGTAGTCTGATTATACTAAGAGTAGAGCTTCCATAAGGGAAAATTTGAA
The DNA here is from genome assembly GCF_019279795.1 of Protopterus annectens. Taxonomy (NCBI): domain Eukaryota; kingdom Metazoa; phylum Chordata; order Ceratodontiformes; family Protopteridae; genus Protopterus; species Protopterus annectens. The sequence goes on from NC_056731.1 coordinate 188,646,036, forward strand.
GAGCAGACTTGGCGGAGCCAGAAGAAGTTTAATCTTGTTTAACCGGCGCTATGCTTACAAGCAATCGCGCAAAGCTGCGCAAATGCGGATTTTAAACAGGGAACTACAAAAGAGCTAGAAATGGTCCAAAACAACCAATTACTACAGCTCTTGTGCTGAGGTCACTTCCTACAGGGACATCTAGGCTGCTCAAGGCTCCCCACTCCCACTGGTGAGCAAATAAACTTCCTTCTATCCAAGTAAGGTAATGGACAACACAGGAATTACACCACAGCCCAGAATACAGCAATGCCTGTAAACTGGTCTAAACTAGTCGAGGAGAGGCGGGAAAACAAAGATTATTTTTTTGGTTTTTTGATAGAAACACACAGAAAATGCAGAAACAGTGATAAATCAGTTACACAGGCTAGCACACTTTAGTGGGCAGCCTCAACAGTTAAATTAAACAAACAAACAAACTTTCGATCAAATTCGACTAAAAAGTAACTTTAAGTGCAGATTTTAAAATAATGCAGCAAACGGCTAAAAAAACAGTTTAAGCTTGTTAAGGGTAAGCTAGAGAAGCTATCCCAAGCAAAGATACTTAAATCCAGAAAGTAGTTGCTTTTCTGAGTTCTCTGTAGCTAGAACCACTTTGCAAGAGAGCATCTGAATGTGCTAAGTAATACCTCATTTTGAAAAGATTATTTATAGTTCTAACATGGTAAAAGAATGGTGCCTGTATGTTCTACACATAGGCAGATATCAAAGTTTGTTTCGGACTTAGGTTATGGAAATTATGATTTTGTTCATATTTTGGTAAATAACTTTGCAAGGGAGCATCTCATTGTGTGAAGTAATACCTCATTTTGAAGACAAGTGTTACTCCTTACAACATGGTAAAAGAACTGTGTCTGTGCACTGTACACACGTACAGATATCACAGTTTGTTTAGTCTTGTATGAATATGAAAATTATACATTTACAATACTTCTCATTATTATGCCCATGTCTTTGCGAGGGAGCATGGTAAACATAGGTTCATAGATTAGTACTAAGCTAGCTGCCCTTGCAAGCCGTTTTAAGCTTAGCCAATTATCCCTTGGGAGACTCAAACCCTGCACCTTGTGTTTGTAAGACAAACACCTTAACCATTAGGCCACCCTCCCAACTCACAAATGATGCATCATTTTGAAGCTAACATTCAGATGCACAACTTCTATACTGATATGTAGGCTCGGTCTGTTACAGGTGATGATATATTATGCTTTGTTTATTTATCAATTATGAGAAATAATATATTAATCATATTTCTGTGAATATCTCATGAAAGGAACTGTTGGAAAGTCAGTGTCTGCTGAAGAACTTTCACGTTTACATTCATTCGTTAAGTATTGAAGAGAATGTGTAGTAAATTGGGCATGCTGTGCCCATCCCCTGAGTTTGGCTCCAGTCATGCAGATTGTCCAAATTGTAGTCTTGAGGGGAGGCAAATAGGTCTATCTCCGGCTCCCCCATTTGTTTCAGTTTCCAAATGGGGGGTCCATGAAATTTCTGCTCAGGTCGTCTGCCAGTGTACTTAGCTTGCCTGACAGGAATTGAGCTTGTAGGTGCACTTGGTAGCTCAAGGCTGTATTCCACACAGCCACGGCTAGTCTGCAGAGACGGTATGAGTGGGTTCTCCCCTGCTTGTTTATGTACCACATATCAGTGTTGTTGTCCAGCTTTACCAATAATTGTCCTGGAAGAATGCGGTCCTTGAAGGCTGTCAGAGCATTCTGTACAGGCTAGTCTGCAGAGAGGGTATGAGTGGGTTCCCCCCTGCTTGTTTATGTACCACATAACAGTGGTGTTGTCCATCTTTACCAATAACTGTCCTGGAAGAATGTGGTCCTTGAAGGCTGTCAGAGCATTATGTACAGCTAACATTTCTTTTTGACTGATATGCAGGTACACTTGACTCGGGTTCCATTTGCCCTGAATGCACTGCCCTGCCAAGTGAGCCCCCCATGCACAGTCTGATGCGTCTGTTGTTAGGAATTGGGCAGCAGGGGGTAGAGTGAATGGCAGTCCGTTGTTGTGGTGGCAGGCCTCTGCCCACCAAAGGAACTCTGTCTTTAGACAAGGGATGATAGGAATCATTGATTCTAGGTCCTGAGAATGTTGACACCATAGGCTTTTTAGACACCATTGTAGTTTCCTCATATGCAGTCTTGCATATGGAATTAGTAGAATGCAAGAGGCCATGAACCCCAGGGCTTGCAGTATTTTCCTTGCACATAGCTGGGTCTTTGTGGCCACTAGTTTGAAGTAGGCTGTCAAATAAACTTGTTTCTCTGGTGTGAGCTAGGCCATCTGGGAAGTTCTATTCAAGCTTGCTCCCAGGAATACAATTTGGCAGGGTACTAGATGTGATTTCTTTTCGTTTATGGTGTACCCCAGAGAAGTTAGTAATTTCTTTACAAATGCCAGATGATTAATAGTATGTCCTGGCTTTCTGCCTGAATTAGACAATCGTCCAGGTATGGGTATATCTGAATATTTCTTAGCTTGCAAAATGCAATGACTGGAGCTATGCACTGTGTGAATACCCTGGGCGCAGTAGATAAGCCAAAGGGCAGTGCAGAGAACTGATACAGTGCATGTAGCCTGCTCTGAAGTGCAGGTATCTTCTGCAAGATTCCCTTAATGGGATGTGCAGGTGGGCTTTCTTTAAATCCAGTGCTGCCAACCAAGCATTTGTGCCTACCATGGGAAGCAGCTGATGAAGGGTTAGCATTTTGAATTTTGGGATTACCAAAAAGGTGTTTACGATAGACAAGTCCAGTACAGGACACCAGGAATCGACTTTTATGGGTACCAGGAAAAGTCTTGAGTAAAAACCTTGCCCCCATTCCTCTTCTGGGACAGGATGAATAGCCCTGATGCTTAGAAGAGAGAACCTGCTTTTGAGCCTCTGCCCACTTATTTGGGGACAGGTCTGGCCATCCATTTAGGGTTGGTAAGGAGTGGAAATAGACAGCCCGGTATGAATTAACATATATCTATCTTACCATTATTGAAATTAAAAGCTGCTAAATTATAAAATTACAATTTTACAATTATATTTTAAAGATTTTTTAACTTCATATTATGTCTTTTTATTAATGGTGGATATTTTTGACATGTAATGACCAGTAATTTTATGTAATATATTAAATTTAATTTGGTTTAGTAAGAATTCATGTTGTACTTTTAGGGTTTGTCTTTAAAAGTTAATTAAAGTAAATTAATTGATGGATATGATTGGTTATGTAAAGTTTAAATGGACTGTTGGTGCAACAAGATTTTTTTATCTGAAGTCGTCGGATATTTAAACTGACTAAAACGTTGTGATTTAATTTTGACGTTTATACAATAAATCTTCTTTTGGTTGCGGTCCTCCTGTCATCTGTTTTTTTGTTTTTTGTAAGTTTCTTATTACCAGTAGAGTCTCCGGTGCTGTTTCAAGGAGTGGAAGTGGCCATTTGTCTTAGGTAATGAGTTCCCAGTTTTTTGCATGCAGGGCGATCTTTCCCCCTAAAGGAACAGTCACTTGAGCAGGACTTGGAAGGTTTAAAGTTAAGTCATTGTGACAGTTTACCATGAGGGGGTATCTTACTACTTCCAGCTTTGGAAGTGGGAGCCCCCCACTGCTTAGGCCTGTGAGTACCTTGAGACTGAAGCCTGGGGTGGTCTGCTGGTTCTGGGTTTGGACTGAGAAGGCCTAGAAGAGGCAGGAAAGGACCAATTCTTAGAAGGCCAGTGCCTACTAAATCTGGGAGGCTGTACTTCCAGGAAATCTTTAACAGTTTGCACAGATTTAGCTTTTTCCTCCATCTTTTTAAGTACTTCTGTTTTGTTGCCAAACAGGTGGCCTTGGTTTAAGGGAGCATCCAGTAATTAAGCTTTAACATGATCTGGCAAAGTTTGCTCCTTAAGCCAAGCATTCTTTCTAAGCACAGACCGAGTGACAGCAGCCCTGCAAGATGCCTCTAATGAATCAAAACCACATTATAAAGTATGTTTTCCAACTTGTTCAGCAGAATGCATTAAGTCCTGTAACTCTTTATTTTCAGCACAATCAGGAATCAACATCATTTTCTGTTTAAGCAATCCAATAATATGCTGCTGATACTTTAACATATGAAACTGTCAGTTTAAGGCCCTAATGGCCAAAGTTGCAGAAGTGTATACCTTCTTATCCCATCTGTCCAGGGCCCTGGAATCTCTGTCAGAGGGGGTAGGGGTTCTGGCAGTAGTAGCCTTAAAGCCTTTGGGTCCTTGTGAAATGGTCTCAGGATCTGCAGTAGGATTCTTAACGAGGAACTTGTGAGAGTCAGGTACTCTATAATACCTGTCAGGTTTTCTGGGAGATGGAGGTAAAGTGTCAGAGCCAGGCAAGAAGGCATCATCTACAATGTCCAGCACAGGAGGGATAACTAAAGGCCTATGTTGAGGTAGGAGTACGAATTCCCTAAGCCTCTTTTTGGAGTCAGAGTAATCCTGGCTTTCCCAGCAGAAATGCTCCCCAAGAGTACGCAGTGTTTCACCAAAAGAGAAATCCTCTGGAGGGGAAGCAGAGGGAATGGAGCCTCTGCATCAGAATCCTCATAGGTAGATAAGGGCAACTCCTGGTCATCAGAGAAAACAGAAATTTCAGAATCCTGATCAGAAGGAAAATCTGTTCCAGGTCTCTTAGAGGGAGAAGGGTGGCTTCCCCTGATTAGGTCATCATCCATTCTTATCATTTGTTTTTTAGCCACAGGGGCCTGACCATGCGGTCTGGGCGTCGGTTTTCTAGGCATGGATCAAGTTTTAAGCCTTGAAGAAGATGGCGTCAGTTTAATATGCAAGTCAGTAGGCCTGAATACACCCTCAGAAGCTGGTGCCTGCGCAGTGGCTCCAGACCCATCCAAGGTAGAGACATCCGCAGGTTCCACAGTCGAAGAAGCATCTCGCAGCATAACGGACTCAGAATGGGTCTCAGTAGAGGCCTGCTAATCTGAAGTAGCGGGTATCAGGGGCTGCGAAAGCGACTCACTGAGTACCGGAGAACTGGCGACTAGCTTAGCAGAAGTGTCGTCGGCAGCTTTGGACCTAAGCGGTCTGTCTCTGTCTTTATCCTTGCGTTTTTTCGGAATGTTGGTAGTCGAGTGGCTTACCGAAGCCATTTCTGGATAAATGAACCGAGTACCAAAATATTTAGATGCGAAAATGACCCGACGACGAATAGTTCGATGTTTGAATAAAGCACAAAACCGACAGCAAGGGACGTCGTGGTCTGGGGCTAAGCAAGGAATGCAGTATGAATGAAAATCTTTATGAGGTATTTGCTTTCCACAAAAAATACAATTGTTAACTTTTACTGACATCTGTTTAGAGCAAGAAAAAGGATCCCCCAACGGGGTATTTAGCTTAGTTGAAGTCTTCGGATCTGAAACTTGAAAACGAAAATTTCAGGAGTCGGCCGACCGGCACTTGCGAACTGCTTCTGTTTTGGGCACTGCATGGTAAGAAAGACTGATGTAATGGTGTCGGCTGCATGCTTTATACCCCTGACTACCTGACATCATGGAAGATGAGACAGCAACCAACGCAGGACCCAAGACTTTGATAATCAGGCCAACTGAGGGCTACCTGCAAGCAGATAACCCAAATGTAATGACTTCAACAGTGAAACACGAAGAACATTTGATAGTATGTTGGAAAGGAAACCAGCAACTCAGAAAATGAAAAATAAATGTGTTATTATAAAGCATTAATTACATTTGTGAAATGTGACAGAACAAGACAACCAAATATGGGACTTTTTTTAGACTTTATTAAACTTGTAGGGGACTCAAACATATGCCCTATTCAAGTTATTAATGTTTGCAGGAACACTTAGGAGAGGGAAAGAGGAAAAAGCATTAACTGTAACTAAAACAAACTTTTGTTCTTAACAGTAATATTTGTATAGTGCATGATGACTGCATGTATAAAGTAAATTTTTCTTGGTTATTTTCAAGTATAATGAAGATACTAAAGTAAACTGGTGCCCCTGTTTTTCACCCCTCATTTCTCTTTCTCCTTGTTCAGTTTTAAACAAAAATGTAGACAATGCAATGCAAAAAAAGTCTGTTCAAAAGAGTATGATACAAGAAAAAATGATGTGCTTTTTCCTCATTCTTGCATAGAGGAATGACTGGATTAAGGTTTCTGGCTTTATTCTAGTAACAAGTTTTAAGAGAAAGCAAATAAAAAAAAAGAACACTGAATGTAACAATATATTTTCCACTTAGCATAGGATTTTCTTGTACTGGGTCTTGTGGCTTCCAGAATGACGCCCAGTACCTGCTTACTTAGGCTGGTCATTGGGGGAGAATTCAAGGAATAAGCCAGGCTGCAAGGTTCAGGGTTTGCAGTTGTGGATGCAGGATCTGTCCCCCTCCTGCTGAGTGAGGTGGGTTGGGATCTGAGGTAGATGCTATGGTGGCACCGGTGACAGGCTGGGCAGTAGTGGCTACCAGTGCTGGCGTGGTCAGTCTGGAGCAATCAGGATTGCCCTTGGTCTGTCCCGTCTTATCTTGAGCAATATTGTTTAAAGAAGATGCAGAGGGGGAAAGGCATAAATTGAGAGGTTTACCCACTGGAAGGATACGGCATCCACTTTCCATGCTCTGCTGTGAGGTGTCCTGGTGCAGAATTTGCTGATCTAGTGATTGTAGGGGGAGGCAAAAAGGTCTACCTCTGGTATCCCCCATTTCTGGGTTAACAGGCTGAAAGTGCTGGGATTTAATTGTCATTCATGTGGATCTAGGAGATTTCTGCTTAAGTCATCTGCCAGAGCATTTTGTTTGCCTGGCATGAATTGAGCTTACAGATGGATCTGCATGTCCAATGCCGTGTTCCACAGTGTCATGGCTAGCCTGCAGAGTGGGTTCCCCCCTGCCTGTTGATGTACCACATAACTGTGGTTTTGTCTGTTTTTATTAACAGGGGTCCAGGTGAGAGAAGGGATCTGAAAGCTGTCAGAGTGCACTGAACAGCTAGCATCTCTTTTTGGTTGATGTGCAGATGAATTTGACTTGGGCTCCAGTGGCCCTGAATGCACTTGTCTCCCAGATGTGCTCCCCAGGCATAGTCTGATGCATCTGTGGTTAGGGTCTGGGCGGCGTGGGGTTGTGTAAAGGGAAGCCCTTTGTTGTGGTTGCATGCTGCTGCCCACCAAAGAAACTCTGTCCTTAGACAAGGTATGATAGGTATGGTGGTTTCCAGGTCCTGAGAATGTTGGCACCAAAGACTTTTTAAGTACCACTGAAGTTTCCTCATATGCAGTCTGGCATATGGAATTAGTAGAATGCAAGAGGCCATGAACCCTAGAGCCTCCAGGATTTTCCTTGTGGATAGCTGGGTTCTGGTGGCCATTTGAGTGAAGTAGCCTGTTAGATAGGCTTGTTTTTCTGGAGTAAAAAATGCCATCTGGGAGGCTGTGTCCAAGCTTGCTCCCAGTAATACAATCTTTTGACTGGGTACTAGTTTTGATTTATTTTCTTTGATGGTATACCGCAGGGAGGTTAGAAGGTTCTTTATAAATATCAGGCACTGCATCAGCTTTTCCTGTCTGCCTGAATCAGGCAATCGTCCAAGTAAGGGTATATCTGAATGTTTCTTTGTCTGCAATAGGCAATAACTGGAGCCAGGCATTTTGTGAAGACTCTGGGAGCAGTGGATAAGCCAAAGGGAAGTGCAGAGAACTGATAATGCATAGCTCCTGCCCCTGAAATGTAGATATTTCCTGCATAATTCCCTGACAGGGATGTGCAGATAGGCTTCTTTTAGGTCTAGGGATACTTAGCAAGGCCTCTTTGGACAGTATAGGAAGAAGATGCTGAAGGGAAAGCATTCTGAATTTTGGTACCACCAGGAAGGTTTTTAGAATGGAAAGATCTAGCATTGGGTGCCAAGTGCCCTCTTTTCTGGGTACCGGGAAAAGTCGAATAAAACCCTTGACCTATCTGTTCTGCAGGAACAGGTTGAATTGCCCTTATGGAGAGCAGGGATTGAACTTGGTTTTGTGCCTCTGCCACTGGTTTGGAGGAAGATCTGGGAACCCTTTATGGGGTTGGCAATGTGTGGAAGTAAAATTTGTACCCCTGGGATACGATGTTGAGGACCCATTGGTCTTTGGTGATGGAGGTCCAGTTTTTTGCATGGTGGACAAGTTTTCCTCCTAGGGGCACGAGCAATTGGGCAGAGCTGAGGAGTGGGGTTGACGAGTCATTGTGAATTCTTTCAGTAAGGGGGTGGTTTAGCACTCCCTGTTTTAGAAGTGGAAGTACTCCATTGCTCAGATCTCTGCATACCCTGAGACTGTAATCTGGGGGGGGGGGTCTGTTCCCTCAGAGTCTAGTTTGAGATGGTCTTGAGGGGGCAGGAAAGTACCAATGCCTGCTGAATCTAGGAGGCTGTGCCTGCAAAAAATCTGACTGTCTGCATAGACTTAGCTTTTTCTTACATCTTTTTTTTGAATCTCTTCTGCTTTGGTGCCAAACTGTCTTTATTCAAAGGAGCGTCTAGTAGTTTTGAAATGACATGGTCTGGCAAGGTCTGTTCCTTAAGCCAAGCATGCCTTCTCAGTACAGAATCAGTGACTGCTGCCCTGCATCTAGGTCGTCAAACCCACACTGCAAGGTATGCTAGCTGACTTGCCTTGCTGAATGCATAAGCTCCTGTAATTCTTTATTTTCTGCACAGTCTGTACAGGTAGATCATTTTTGCTTAAGTTCCATAATATGTTGCTGGTATTTCAGCATGTGAAACTGGCAATTCAATGCCCTAATGGCTAGAGTTGCAGAGGTGTATACTTTTTTACCCCATCTGTCTAAAGCTTGGGAATCCCTGTCCAAAGGGGTGTGATTCTTAGCTGTAGTTGCCTTTATACCTTTAGGCCCTTGGGAAATGACCTCTGGGTCAGCAGTAGGATTTTTGAAAAGAAATTTGTGAGAGTCAGGAACTCTGTAGTACCTGTCTGGTTTCCTTGGAGCATGGAGTAAAGTATCAGGATCAGACTGGATTCCATAAAGACATCATCCACAACATCCAGAACAGGAGGGATAGCTAAGGGTCTATGTTGCGGCAAACTTAAAAATTGTCCAAGTCTCTTTTTGGACTGAGGATAATCCTGGCACTCCCAGTGGAAATGCTCTCAAAGTATGGAATGGATTCCTTTGCATCTGAATCCTCATAAGCAGATAAAGGCATGTCTTCATATTCAGAAACGTCAGAGTTGTCGGACTCTTGGTCAGTTAAAGCTGCTGGGGACAAGTCCCTTTTTCTCTTAGCAGGGGAAGGCTGACTTCCCCTAATCAGCATGATCAGGTCTTCTGCCATTTTAAGCATTTGAGATTGTGGCAAGGAAGCAGGTGCTTGAGATTGGGTTGTCAGTTTTTTAGGTGTAGCTCATACTCTTGGCCTCAGAAACTCGGTAGCTTTAGACAAAACTGAAGATGCAAAAGTAGTCGTCGGTTTGCATCTAGTATCGGTAATGCGAAGAACTTACTCAGAAGCCGGTGCCTGCTCAGCGGCTCTGTACCCATCCAAGGTAGAGACATCCGCAGGTTCCATTGTCAAAGAAGAGTCTCGTGGCATACAGGACTCTGTAGCGGCCTGCAAATCCATCGAAGCGGGCATCAGGGCCTGCGAAAGCGCTTCAATGAGTACCAGCAAACTGGCGACTAGCTTAATGAAAGCGTCGTCTGCAGTTTTGGACTCTGTCTCTGTCTTTTTCCTTATGTTTTTTCAGACAATTGGTAGTCGATTGGCTTACTGAAGCCATTTTGGAATACGGAAATCAAGAGCGAAAGTATTTGGTGACAATAAGGGCCTGACGACTAATAGTTCGGGTGTTGAACAAAGCACAAAACCGACAGCGAGGAACATCGTGGTCTGGGCCTAAACAGGTGACGCAGTAGGAATGGAAATCTCAGTGTGGTATTTGCTTTCCACAGGCAAGACAATTGTTAACTTTTTTTGACATTGGTTAGAGCAAGAAAAAAGGATCCCCAATGGGGTACTTAGCTTTAGAAGACTTCAGGATGATTCACTTCGGAAACGAAAACTCAGGTAGTGGCCGATTGGCACTTGTGCAAACTGCTTCTGCTTCGGGCTACTCGGCAAGAAAGACTGATGTAATGGCGTCAGCTGCCTGTTTTTATACCCCTGATGACCTGACATCAGTCCTGGAGTGACAGCAACCGACCCAGAAATACTATGTCTCTGGTATTTGGACCGAATGAGGGCTACCTGCAGGCAGATAACCCAAGTGTGATGACTGCAACAGTGAAACACGAAGAACATGTAGGTAAGTTTATGGCCTGGTTGAGAGAAAGCTTGTTCACTACTGTGGGCATGAATGATGGGTCAGCACTCAGGGTCATTCTGCCTTGTGAAAATTAAAAAAGGGAAGAATGGGCATGAGTGCCTGAAGCTCTGAAACTCTCTTGGCTGAAGCGAGAGACAGAAGAGGAACAATTTTCCATGCCCAGAATTTAAGAGGTGCTGATGCTGCTGGTTCAAAAAGGGTGTGAAGTAAGCTTTATCAGCATAAAGTTGAGGTCGCAAGGAGGGGTTATGGGCTTCCTTGGTGGTCTAAGATGTAGAACCCCCTTTAAGGAATAGTTTGACCTCAGATCTAGACACAAGTGACTGAGTGGTAAACAGGCAGATATATTTTAATACAGAAGGTACTTCTGATCTGTTAAGACCTGGTCATTCCTATGGCAGCAAAATAAAAATCTCTTCCATTTCACTCCATAGGATTTTCAAATGGTGGGTCTCCAAGCTTCTTGGGAGAACTTGAATTACATCCTTGGAGAAATCATACCTGTAAGGAAGTACAACCCTAACATCTACAGGATTAAGTTCACGGATGACAGGTTGGGGTGTAGTAGAGACCCTTTCTGCTGTATGGTAAGATCCATCTGAAGTGGTAGTTTATATCACATGCCCCAGGCTATATGAAAAAGAATAGGAAAACCATGCTGTTTTGGCCAAAAGAGGGTCACCAGCAAAAGTTTTCTTTTTTTTTTTTTTTTGGTGCCTTTGGAATAACAAGTAGTGGATGGAAAGCAAAGAGAAATTTCCCTGCCCATTGAAAGGGAAAGCATCTGTCCTACAGGCTGAAGTGCAAGGATCCCAGGAGCAGAAAAGGGGAAGTTGTTTATTGTTTTCTGAGGCAAATGGGTCTATCTGAGGTGTGTCCCAAAGGTGAAGGATGTCCAGGAAAACCGGTTTGTTCAGGGTCAATTCATGGGGGTCCACAGGTCTAGCTTAATGCGTCTGGTTCATAGGTTGGTACTAGGCTATCAGCCCTAGGGCCTATACAAGCCTATCCATAACAATTCCCTGGCTATTTCTTGCCACAATATTTACTTCCCTTGACCCCTGTCTAGCAGGGAGACTGACGTGATCCCCGGGGTGAATTTCCAATAGACTGTCTTGTGACAAGATGTATGCGGCTATTACAGACATGCTTTTCTGGATGGCAAGACCCCAGGCTCTATTATTCCAATCAGCACAGTCCATATGATCAGATTCTCCCTTGCCTGTTTATGTAGCACATAAGAGCTGTGCTGTCTGTGAACATTAATACCAGACCAGGTTTCCTGGCATGAGAGAAAACTTGAAGAGCTTAGATGAGGGCCCTCAACTACTTCAAGCTGATGTGTTCCTTTAACTGTTTTGGCCATCACGTGACCTGTACTTGGTGGGTCACAGTCTGGGCTCCTCAACTGGGGCCTGGAGGAGAGAAAGGGAGCTCTGGATTGAGTGTCGTCTGGTCCTTCCTTCATAAGAGTTCCCTTCTGAGACAAGGTAATACAGGAACGATGATGTCTAAAGGACGAGAGTGTCAGGACCACACTTTTTGGGTACCACTGGATTTCCTCATATGCAATTTGGTTAGAAGAAGCATTGAGAATGTAGCTGCTGTGAATCCCAGTGCCCTTAGGATCATCCTGGCTGAGCATTAGCTGAGGGAGGCAAAGCTGTGAAAGTAATCTGCAAGGCTCTGCTCTTTTATCCTGAGACAGGTAGGCCTGCATCTTTTTTGTATCCAGCCTGCAGCCCAGGAAAACTAGGCCCCAAGTTGGTTGCAAAGGGGACTTCTTGTAGATGACTGTGAACCCTAATTGTGACAAAAGGTTGACAGTGAACTTGAGGTGCTGCAGACAATCTGTAGCGAGGTAGCTTAGATCGGTAGAAAGCAATCTCTGGTGCCAGACACTTTCTGAAAACAACTGGAGCTTTAGAGAGATAAAAACAAAAAGCAGTAAACTGAAAGTGAGATGACCCAGAACAACTCCTAAGGAATTTCCTGTGGGGGGCGATCTGGTACATGGAGATATGCATCATTCAGATCTGCAGAATCCAGAAAAGCCTGACACAGTGTGAAATGTGAAAAGCAGAAGTGTGTTCAGGGGGAGCATTTTGAAGGCTGGCACATTTAAAAAAGTATTAAGTAAGGAAATATCCAGTACAGGACTCCACTGCTCTTCTTTTCTTGGCATTGTAGTACAGAGTAAAAACCCTTCCCCACATATTCTTTGGGTACTGTTTCTATTGTGCCTTGTGCTTGTAATTCTTGTAGTATGGGAGGAAGTAGTTGACTCTGGTTGTGGGGAGGGGAGGTATGTCATTTAGTGGCGGAATCTCCGCCCAAAACACAAAACAGTCCTTTTTTATGATAGAAAGAACCCATTGTCTGTGGTAATCATTTCCCAAGTGGCAAAAGATTCTGCGAGCCTTTTGAAAAGGTACGGGGGTGGGGTCTGTATGCAGTCACAGAGACTTTTTCCTCAAAAATAAGCCTCCCAGAGGAGGAACCCTTCTGTGTTTTTTTTCTAGTAATCTCCTTCTGGAAGCCTTCCTGAGTTCTTTTTTTTTTTCAAAACGAGTTTATTGTTTTAACATATAAGAGAAATATCATAACAATTTTATACAAATAATTAAAAATAGGTATTATTATAATATTCAACAAAACAACTAAAGTATTTACAAAGACATCCACTACAATCAGATCAATTAATTAAACTAAAATACCGTGCTATTGAAATTAGAATTTTTTTAACAAATTTTGTAAATTATCCCATACAATATAATATGATGTTTTTCTAGTTGTTCTCATTCTAATTGTGCTTATTTCCATATGACACATTATATTCATAACATTTTTAAATTCATTGAACGAAGGACGTGTATCTGAAATCCAATTTCTAGTTATTATTTTCCTAGCCACTGCTAGGATAGACCATAACAAGGGAACCTTAATCTTTTAACACATTGAGGTACAGGTGTGTTGAATAATATAAGAGACTTAGAAATAATGAAATTATCTGTAAAAGAGCCTGCAAAATTCATTAATTGACTTCCAGTATTCTTTCAACTTCATACAGTCATAAAACATATGAGCCCAGTCAGCATTAATTTCTACATTACATCTCTTACATAGATTATCTTTATTATTAATTTTATTCATCATCAAAGGTGTATAAAAATATCTATGTAAAAATTTCCATGTATAAAGTCTCCAAACAATGGAAGATGTAGTTCTATAAGCAGATTCCAATATATATTGTTTATCTTGTTGAGTTGGTGGGTCCCCATTAATAGAGGTGAAATAATTCCAGTATGAATCTACATTGTAAAAAGTTTCTTGTCTGATAATTTTATGTATATATGAAAGTTTACCTTTATAGTTCATAGGTTAGTTCATAGGTTAGTACTAGGCTAACTGCCCTTGTGAGTCATTTTAAGCCTAGCCAATTACCCCATGTGAGAATCAAACCCTGGCCCTTGTGTTTGTAAGGTAACCACCTTAACCATTATGCCACCCTCCCACCTTCAGAAACTTTATGCTGTAAATTTATTATCAAGTAATCAATCAGTTTTGGAATAGAGTTCTTGACTGAATCTAGGATCCCTTCTAACAAAGGAGGTGGGTTTGGTTGGATAATTCCTCTGGTAACTAAGTACAGAGGTTTACAGCAGCTGCTGACAGTCCATTTTAGTTTTTCTTTATTCCTGAAGGGTTCTGAAAAGGTCAGCTGCTTGTGGGCCAAACAAGAGGTTCCTGTCTACAGCAGGATCCACAATTTTTGCTTTAATGCCTTTGAGCAGGGGTTGATTATGGAATCATGCATGCCTGTGGATGACACAGCCAAAGGCAGCTGCCCTGTTTAAGGCCTCTATACAATCAATAATTATACTTAATGCCGAAGTTTAAAGTAAGACAGAAATTGAATGAGGTATACAATATTTGGCTGACAATGACTGCATACATAAGTGTTGTATAATGTTTGCTACTGAAAATATGTCAATATGGTTCGTTTTCATTTACATAAACATATGACTGCCTATGTTCTAAGTGATAATTTAATAAAGATGTTTTTTGTTAAAAAAAAATAATAATAATAATAATTACACGTAATGTGGTGTCTGGCTACTTGGGTAGCCTGACTAAGTAAGGACAGCATTTGCTGTTTAGGGTCAATTCCACGTGAATCCACAATTGTGTAAGGGAGTTGAGAATGGATATCAAATACTTGGTCACCTAGGTTTGGTAATTAATAGCTCTGAATGTCAAAGTGGAGGAAGTATAAACCTTTTTTCCCCATCAACCCATACCTCTGCTAACTTTGTCAGAAGGGAGAGCACTGCCATTTGGAATGAGTTTTGAAGGTTTAACAGAAGAAAGTGACTGAAGAGAGATTTGCTACAGTGTTTTAAAACAAGACCTTAAGATCATCAGGAACCTTATACAATCTGTCTGGCCTTTTGAGAGCAGGAGGCTGCAAGTCTGCAGCAGCTGAAGTGAATGGAAGAGACTCTCAAAATCCTCAAGAACTGCAGGAACTGGGGATAGGGCTGGAGTGTCCATTTCCAAGAGGTTATAGTATATTTTCTGAGCCTATATGATTTACCTAGACTCCAGTTAAAAGTGCTTTATCATGTTTAAAATTTTCTCTTCAAAAGAAGGTTTTTCCACATGAAAGTCAGGTGGAATGGAGACCTCATTATCAGAAGAGACATGGTCAGGAGAATGGATTTCAGAGGAGTAGGCCAGGGAATGGTAAGAATCAGAAAAAATTATCTTCAGAGGAAGATGAAACCACAGCAGTCTATTGTGAAGTTGGGGGAGGCAGTTGCAAGGAAAAAAAAAGGTTTCCAAAATGGCCTTGAATAGACCCAAGAAGTCTATCTATTCCTTCACGCTAGAGGGAGGAGGAGGAGCAGAAGTTATGTGCTTATGTGCTTAATTCTTAGGTGTTTCTTTTTCAGTGTGACATCCACCTGAACCAAGTTCTATGGTTTAGTTCTTTGACATACTTCTATAAGTTTACCTGGGATCTCTTCTTTAACAAGAACTTGAGTGCCTTCTGGACCCTCCAAGATGAAAAATCATGGCTCACCTTTCTCTCAGTATTGCTCAGTAGTAACGCTTTCCAACACCATACCGGTCTCCAGCAGGGTCTCAGTAGAGGGCATAGAAGGTGGAGTCAGATGTTCCATGGGTTCTGAAACCTCACCGGGTATGTCAGAATCAGAAAGAATTGACAGAGTCTCTGGTCTAGGCCTTTCAGACTTTTTCTTAAGGTGTGGAGGTTCATCTGGGAAAGTGGAGTCTTCCACTTTGGAGTGGGTCAAGCATTTCAAATATTGGGTATCCAAAAAGTGTTGAATGAAAACAAACAGGATCACAAGGTCTTAATTACAAAAGATTGGGAAATGGAACATGTTTTGCAGCTGTGTTACACTCCTAGGCAAAAAAGGCACTGGGTATCCAAGTCTTAGCATAGGATTTGCCAACTGTACTAGCAGGAAGAGCACTTACCTGATAATTTGAAGCAACACTACCAACAATCAAACAATCATCAGTCTGACAGACATACAATCTGTGCCCAGGCTGGCGGGGAGACAGTCTGAGGAATTATGCACATATGCCCACCTATATACCCCTACACATGTGAGCTGAGATTACATGGACATACGAGCCTAGGAATGTATAGTGTTGGTATCATGTCCAGCCATCATTGGTGGGAACCCACTGGTTAAGAATACTGCAGTGATTTCAATCAGGACATCAACAATGCGTCCCATCTTGAGTGAAGTGTGCCAAGAAAAAATCGAAGATGGCAAGAGTAGATGCCCCTTTTACACCACCAAGTCCTGATGTTAATGTGGGAAGGGTGTCTGGCCTTCAGAGAGAAGGGTCTTCATTTGTAACAGTCCTAAATTCACTGCCTTTTACAATAAAAACAAATAGAGATGGCTCTTTTCCAATGGTCTTTAATTACTGGTGCATATCTATGAAGCTCAGTAGTTCCTCTTCATTCTTGTAACAGTGCAGAAAAAAAAAAAAAAAACGGAAAGCTACATACACTGCTTCATGTTGTTTGCTAAAAAGACTGGGGGGTGGGTGGGGAAGTTCTGAGAACATCCGGATTTGAAGCCCTACATCAGCTTTGCAGATATTACCGCAATCAAGGCACATACTTGCTCAGCTTTGGTACAAAGACAAAATTCAAGTCGCAAAGTGGGGGTACGGGTTACTTGATTTGGGCCAAAGGAAAGAAATATCCCAAAGTAAAGTCAAAATGCCAAAAGTTATCCAACTACATTACCATGAAAATTAGTAATTGTTAAAAAAATCCTACACCTCAAACCAGTATCACAAAGATCCTTAAAGTAATCCAGTAGGTCATGAGGCAGAACCTGGCAGGGAACAGGAAATACCCCTAAGCCTAGGTGGAAAATGTCTTACACTTCAGACTATATTCTTTGATTTGAAGGTTTCCATATGACTAACAACCTGAATGACTGATTCTAGCAGAGCTGGGATTCTAGCTGAAGTTCACAAGAAAGGCATGCATGTTATTCCACCCAACCACACCCGCTAATGAATGCGACAACAGCCCCTGAAAAGGGAAACCTCACTGAAGAATGACTTATTATAATAAAATATACATGCATTCATAGTTACGCATGGTACTCATCCATAACAGGACCGAAATGAATCATTCTCTGCACAGATTAAGTTACAGCACCTAGGGACACTGCTTTGACTTAGACATTTGCTAAACAAAATATTCAGTCTCTCCGTGTGAGGCTGAGCTAGTCCCTTCTCAATCAAAGAGACATGGTGAAAGCACTCTAAAAGGAGCTAACCAAATTTGAGCCACAACTTGAAAAAAAATCAGCACAATTTAAAACAAGACATAAATAACATACCCTCCCACACACATGATCAGGTATTACAGCACAAATATCCAAAAACAAGCAAACAGAGGACAACCACGTCGATAAAAGTACCATAAAACTTTATTTCCACAGATGAGCGCTTTCAGGCCATATGCCCTTCATCAGATAACACACAGTATAAAACCTCACATATTTAAAATAAATATCAGCCTATCACATTTCAATAAAAAGCCCTCCTTTTCTTTAGGATGGGTTTTAAAGGTATATACCCATTAATACCAGGAGACCTATCCGCTCCTAATCCCACTATCCACCTGGTTTCAGCACATTCAGTTTCATTTCCAAATTGCCCCCCCTGGTGTTTGGAATCACAACCTGTATCACCATAAATAGAAATGAATGCATAGGGTTATCCTTCACATGTAATGCCAAAGCATTACGCTCATTACCAAGTCTAATATCCGATAAATGTTTGTAAATTCTGATCTTAAACATATTATTGGTTTTTCCCACATAGTAAGTTTCACATCCTTGACATACAGCTATATATACCAAATTCTTAGTTTTACAATCAGCATATCCTTCAAAAACACATTGTTTATTTGTCCTGGGATGCACAAATATTTGAGATTGCAATATGAAGTGACAAGCCTTACATTGATAACATGGGAAGGTACCTTTACTATTAATCTTAATATAGTTATTTTTAGGAGGAATAAGAACCTAAAGGGTATATTATGTAAGGAACCCAGTAATAAGAGAAATATTAAGATTAATAGTAAAGGTACCTTCCCATGTTATCAATGTAAGGCTTGTCACTTCATATTGCAATCTCAAATATTTGTACATCCCAGGACAAATAAACAATATATTTTTGAATGATATGCTGATTGTAAAAGTAAGAATTTGGTATATATAGCTGTATGTCAAGGATGTGAAACTTACTATGTGGGGAAAACCAATAATATGTTTAAGACCAGAATTTACAAACATTTATCAGATATTAGACTTGGTAATGAGCGTAATGCTTTGGCATTACATGTGAAGGATAACCCTATGCATTCATTTCTGTTTATGGTGATACAGGTTGTGATTCCAAACACCAGGGGGGGCAATTTGGTAAATGAAACTAAATGTGCTGAAACCAGGTGGATAGTGCGATTAGGAGGAGATAGGTCTCCTGGTATTAATAGGTATATACCTTTAAAACCCATCCTAAAGAAAAGGAGGGCTTTTTATTGAAATGTGATAGGCTGATATTTATTTTAAATATGTGAGGTTTTATACTGTGTGTTATCTGATGAAGGGCATATGGCCTGAAAGTGCTCATCTGTGGAAATAAAGTTTTATGGTACTTTTATCGACGTGGTTGTCCTCTGTTTGCTTGTTTTGGGATATTCGTGGATCTGCTACGTACAGAGGACTTTGGTGCAAGAGATTGTTTTTTTCTTAGCTTTGTATTACAGCACAAGTCATAGCTCAGTCTTTGGCAACACGCCCAGCTTGTAGTAGCAAATAAAGAATACAAGTCTCTCAGGACATTACACTACTACTCATACCAAGCATACGGTGCAACTGTGAAAGGAACATGCCATAACTGTAGATATTCAGGTACAGTCCCTGTCCCAGTAACCTTAACCATTGGAACTTCTGCTGCAGAAAAGCCTGAGATACTTCCTGAAATCCAGAGGTCATCAGAGTATTACTAGCACAACGATATCCACCCCCAACATCTTTAGTCTTAAGTCTCTTTGCAAAAAAAAAAGTATTAACTCTAATCATAACTCATGGGAAAACTTGTACTACAAGCATTCTTACCATGGTCTGCCCCTTAAGGCTCTGCGCTTGGAAAGTAAGGAGGCCTAGTGAAAGCTGTCTCTCCTCTCATCTTCAGGACTTCAAGACCAGTGGTCTTTTAAAGGGAGTGACAGTGAAGGGAAGAGACAAAGGTAAAGATGGAATGACACCTTTTAACCAACCCAGCCACAGGAGGTCCAAAACACCCAACAACTGAGAGAAGGTGGTGAAAACTAGGACTACAACAGTGGTCCTACTTAAACATTTACTGTTATAGTAAGTACACAAGTATACCCTCGTCAACTTATGAATCACTGCTGCACCAGCTTTTACCTTTGAGATGACTTCCAGAACCATCAGCTTTTATGTGCTAGAACATTCTCCGATCTGGCCCGCAGGATCTCCAGTAGACTGACCATAATGAAGCAGGTCCCACTTCTGGATGCAACATTCAACTTGCATTACGTATGGAAAATGAGTGGGATGAGGATCAAGTGGTAACTTTGAGAATAGCCTGGGGAGTCACCTCTCGAGTACAAGTAGCAACTGTAGTCCTTGAAGTATGAGACTTAAGATTTTGCCATGAGCGGAGTAACAGAAAGCTATACAATTGACCAGCCATTTAGAAAGGGTTTGGAGACTGATTTTTCCCTTACTTTAGCTGCAAAGGACACCGAGCTGATCTACACTTTAGTGTTTTTTTTCTCCTACCCATGTTGCTTACAGATACCCAAGTAGTGAAGGCTCTTTCTATCTTTACTCTATGGACTTCTGAAGGATGCTGGCAACAGTACAGACTGCTTCAGAGATGATTCAATGACCATTTTAAACATAAAGGAGGAGTTTACTTACAGGCTTTGTGGAATAATAGGAATTTTGAATGTCAGTGTCTGCAATTTAAAGATCTTCCTGGCAGAAGCATAAAGGTAGTTCTTCAAGTCAGGAATCTTAGAAATGCTGGAATCACCAATTTAAAAGTGGCTATGCTCTAACTTTCAAGAAAAAAAATCTGGAGGAGTAACAATCATCCTAAGCAGTCTCAGATGAAGTACCCCTTTCAAGAACTATTTAACAGGAAGCAAGGAAATCAGTGTGTGTGTGTGTGTGTGTGGGGGGGGGGGGGGGGGCACAGGTATGCAATTACAATGCTGTAAGCCTGGGGTCCCAATTCCTGTTTTGGAACCACAGGGAGAACCTTTTCCATTTAGTTGGGTATAAGTTGCCAGTAGAATGCCTCTCATCATCCTGCACAATACGAAGCATGTCCTATGAAAAAAGATGCCTAAATGGTAACTGGGTAAGAGCACGCACATTGTAAAGTCAACATCCACAGGTTTGGGAATATCAAGGACCCCCAGAGCTTATTCAAAAGATTCACTGGCTGAGGCAATAAGTATTATTTCGCCACTCACAATTTCTATTAGACATGACAAGAATTGTAGTTTGGGCCAAATGGAAGCTATTAGAATCACAATTTGCCCCTCCTCTTTTACTTTGAAGATCACACTGTAGAGAAAGGGAATCAGAGGCTAAGTACACAGAAACCTGCCAAACTGAAGAAGGCATCTGCTGCCAAAACTTCTTTGTGAGGCCACTGAAACAGAAATTTTATTTAGTTGTCTCTTGACGAGTGAAGCAAAAAAAGCTACATTTCTGGTACACACCACCTGTAGACGACTCAGAAATAGGTCTTTGTCCAATATCCAATTCATGAGGATCTGCTTCTGTTCAACTGATCTACCTCTGAGTTATGCTGGGGATAGGATGGGATGCAGGAGGCCCCAATCAACACCGCCAGATTCTATAGCTGTCATACTTTCATTTCTAGCCTACAAAGAGGGTAGGGGTGAGTTCCATATTACAGTGGTATTGATTACAAACAGGTGAGGGATTCCTGATTTCAAGAAGGGCTTGAGAGCATACATCAATGCAATCATCTCTTATGTTAGCATGTCCAGGGTGCTATGTTTTGTCCCAGGTGTCCTGAACTTTTATGTTTTCTATGTAGGCTCCCCTGGCTGTGTCAGAGGCATCAATGGTCAAGCTGTGTGTCCTTCCCTGTTTGAAGGGAACCCCTTGAATCTTCTAGACTTACCAGTGAAGCTCCTGCCTGATGCAAGGTAAAAGGAAAATAAACTCCTCCAGGGACTGATCCCACTAAAACCAAGTATCTGAGGAGCAATTTCTTCTGGGAGTAGGAAGACCGTCAGGTTCAAATAATCTAATAATGCCCCCAAGAACGCCCAACATAAAAACTCCATCTAAAAACAACCTCAGGGTTTTGCTGCTAAACACTAGGAGTCTTAACATGAAACTGCATTAACTGGAAGCAGTCCTGACCTTGGAAGACATAGACATTTGTGCAGTCACGGAGGCCTGGTTTAAGACTGTGGACAGCACCCAAGCCATATCGGGCTACAGCTCCTTCCACATGTTCAGAACACAAACTGAAGGTGTGAAAACTAAAAGAGGCAGTGTATCAATATTTATTAAAGATAAATACACCTCTAAACTGGTTAAACAGCATGATTCCCCGGAGATACTTCACGTGGAATTAACTTTTGGTAGAACACCTATTCAAGTCATTGCCAGTTACAAGACCCCATATCCATGAATCAGGACACCCACTCTTGCTATTTGGATTTACTTGAGTCTATCAAGATACATCTAAAAACCATGGTTTTGGGTGACTGACTACCTATCCATTTACAGGGAAAATTATTCGTGTACAAACTCACTTGCTCAAAGGTACCTCGACTTCATTAACTCCAATGCCCTGGACCAGCTAATTGACACCCTTACAAGAGGTGCTGACATTCTGGATCTGGTGCTTACCAATTTGGGGGAACCACTGTAGCATCCCCACTGTGACGTCTTCCCTGGTGAGACCTGACAATAAATCAATCTCATTCAAAGTAACTATCACACCTAACCCCCCCCGACCACCACCACCAGCACCAACTAAACTAAATTCTCCACAGCAGATTATACAGGGTGGTATAAATAGCTTCACTGCACCTCCCCCCTTAGATAGAACTAGCACTTATACAGAGTTCTACACAAATGCTTTTTACAAACATCTGAACAACTGCATTGACTCAGACATACCTGATACGAGCAAAACAAGCTCCTCAAGGAAGAGCAAACCTGTCAGGTGGACAACTGCCATTAACAGGCTTTACAATAAGAGGAAGGAATTGCTGTCCAAGAGTAAGAGGGAGCAAGCCCTACACTGGAAACACTCTCTCCTCAACTTAAACATGCAAATAAGACTTCTTCTGAAGTCCTCCAAAGCTACCTATGAATCCAAATTACCTTCCTCAAATAAGGACAGCCATAATGCATTCTTTAGTTACATACCTAAAGGGAAAGGCTCAGATTTGTGACGAACTGGTAGTTAATAATACCACATATACCAAGCCTGTGGACGTTGCTAACCTGTTAGCCGACAGGTTCTGTGAAAACTTCATTCCTCTGTCCCCGCCACATCTACTACAAGACATCATCCTTACCAGTTGTCCTCCACCTTTCATCTATAAACAGCTGAATGCCCTCTCTAAGGTCAAAAACACTGCATCCATGGAACCTCATAACATACCAGGCTGCATCCTACATGGGCTCAAACAAGAATTAGCAATGCCATTGGGTACTCTTTTCAATCATAGTCTAAGCACTGGCTTTGTCCCATCTGAATGAAAAAAGGCCACCATTATCCCTCTGCACAAAGGTGGTGTTTCCACTGACCCCGCAAACTAAAGACCTATTAGCCCTGACTAGCCATATCTGCAAAGAGATGGAGAGAATCATTATGGACCTCATCAACAAAGATATTGGTGATCTCCAAACACTAAACCCTACTCAATTTGGATTTGCCAAAGGAAGATCATGCCTGCTAAATCTGGTGGACTTCTTCGAGACAGTCACCAAGGCCTTCAATGAGGGGAAATCTGTGCATACAGCCTACCTACACGTAATCAGTATCATTTTTGGCTTCTCTTGTCTGACCTTTAGGAGTACCATGGGAAGGAAAGGCAGTGGAGGAAAGGCATATACTGTTAGATTTTTCCAGCTGACGGATAGGGCGACCACTTTCCATGCTTGCTTGTGATAAATCCTTGTGCAAAATCTCTGCAACTGGCAGCTGTGAGGGGAGGCAAATAGATCTGTGTCTGGGCATCCCCATTTCCTTATTATCAGTAAAAAATTTCTCCAAAGCCAACTTCACGTTTCTTAAGACAGAAGTAGTGAACTTCATGACACCCATGCAGATGGGCAATACAGTTACAACTGGTGAATCCTACACAAATGCACTCTATAAGCACTTATGAGTGCATGGATCGTGCTATCCCAAACAGAATCAAGACGCTATCCTCCAAAAAAAGGAAGCCAATCTGGTGGTCCCCTGCCATAAACAAACTGCACAACAGAAGGAAGAAACTGTTGCAAAAGAGATTAAAATCCTATGAGTGGAGGAGCTCCCTGGTCAGCCTCAGTAAGAAGCTGAGATCCCTTATAAGATCCTCCAAAGCTAGCTACAAAAATAAAATTGCCACTAATTCCAAGGACAACCACAAAGCATTCTATAGCTATGTCAAGAATCTCAATGGCAACACCCAGATCTGCTCTGAGTTACAGCACAAAGGCACGAAAATTACAGAACCAACTGATAATGCCAACATCCTGGCAGATAGGTTCAGTGCTAACTTTACCCCCCACCCCCTAAAGGGCCCATATCTATACAGGAAGAATGCAGAGTACCTGTAATCACAACTACGCAGGTGAAAGCTGCACTCTCTAAAGCCAAAAACACAGCATCCATGGGACCAGACAACATCCCAGGCTGCGTTTTACACGAACTTCAGAATGAACTGGCTCCTCACTTAAGCACCATGTTCAATAATAGCCTTGCATCAGGCTTTGTGCCCACTGAATGGCGCACAGCAACAGTTATCCTACTCCACAAAGGGGGAGCCACCACTGATCCCGGGAACTATAGACCTATTAGCCTGACGAGCCTGGTCTGCAAGGCCATGGAACGTATCATCATGGAACTCAAACAAAGACAATGGTAACCTCCAAACTCTGGATCCCACCCAGTTCGGGTTTGTGAAAGGCAGATCATGCCTCCTGAACCTGATCGACTTCTTTGAGGCAGTCACCAAAGCCGTAGATGAGGGTAAGGTGGTTCACACAGTCTATCTTGACCTCGCCAAGGCTTTCAACACCATCTCCCATTCTGGAATTATAGCTAAACTCAATAAACTAGGAATAAATCCCTACGTCACAAGATGGGTTGCCAACTGGCTCACTGTCAGAACCCACACTGTAAAAGTTGCAGACTCCAAATCTGACCTCAAACCAGTGACAAGTGGAGTACCACAGGGTTCCGTCCTGGGACCGCTCCTGTTTGGTATCTACTTCTCTGAAGTACAGGCTAACACAGAAGGCCTCTGGCTAACGAAGTTCGCAGATGACTGCAAACTAGGAGCCATAGTCAAGTCCCCAAATGATGCGAACATCCTACAGAAGGGCCTCTCTGACAGATGCCTGGTGTCAGAGCCATGGCCTCAAGCTCAACGCCAAAAAGTGCAGTGTCATCCCCTTTGGTAAAAACTCTGTACCCATGAACTACCACATAGGCAGCAATCTACTTAACACCGAATGCGTGATAAGAGACCTTGGGACCCAGGTGGACAGTAGTCTCTCCTTTGATAGTCACATCGCCACAGTAGTCAGGAAGTCCTTCCATGTGGCACACCTCATCATAAAAGGGTTCTCATCCAGGAAACAAGAGGTCATCGTTCCCCTCTACTCGACATTCAGACTCATTATAGAGTACAACGCCCCTTTTGGAATGTACCTCACAAGACAACTGCAGCAGCTGGAAAGGCCACAGAAGTACCTCACAAACAGGATTACTGGACTCAAACAAATGCCCTACACTGACCTTCTCAAAAAGCTCCAGCTTTACTCCGTAGCATATCGCCTACTCCGAAGTGATCTCTGCCTAACATATAAAGCTGCGTCAAACCCAGAGCTGTTGGACATGCTACACCTAAAGAAATCCCAATCCCTCCGAGCTACACGCTCTAGGGACCTAAACCTTGTCACCACAATAAACAGGACATGTTGGATGGATAGATTCATATCCCAGAGACTTCCCATACTCTGGAACAGGCTACCCATCTATGTCAAGCAAAGTTCTTCATTAGCACTCTTCAAGAAAAATCTTGATGAGTGGATGGGAAATAGGAAATACACGCTGGGGATCACTTCTGTGTCTCTGCTCGACAGTGACACAGGAAAATAACTTTCTTGGGTGGTGTAAGCCAGGGAACCTTGTTGGCTAGGCTTACATAGGCCCTTGGACCGATAGCCTAGTACCTACCTATGAATCTAAGGCTTGTGGATCTGGTTTCCATTCGTGGGGATCCATGAGGTTTCTGCTTAGTTCGTCTGCCAGAGTATTTGTTTTCCCTGGCAGGAATTGTGCTTGCAGGTGAATTTGAAAAGCCAATGCTGTGTCCCATAAGGTCATTGCTTGTCTGCAGAGAGGGTAGGAATGTGTACCTCCCTGTTTGTTTATGTACCACATGACCGTAGTATTGTCTGTCTTTATCAGTAGTTGTCCTGGATGAAGCAGGTCCTTGAAAGCTGTCAGGGCATTTTGAACAGCTAGTGTCTCTTTTTGATTGATGTGAAGATGCATCTGGTTTGCAGGCCATGTGCCCTGAATACATTTTCCTGCCATATGGGCCCCCCAGGCATAATCTGATGCATCCGTTGTCAGTGTCTGTTTAGTTGTTTGTAAACTGAATGGCAGACCCTTGTTGTGGTGACAGGTTTCTGCCCACCATCGAAACTCCTGTTGCAGGCAGGGAATGAGTGCAATTACTGTCTCCGGGTTGTGGCAATGTTGAGTCCAAACACTTTTTAGATATCATTGTTAATTTCCTCATATGCAGTCTGGCATATAGAATTAATAGAATGCAGGATGCCATGAAACCCAGGGCCTGCAGGATTTTCCTTGCAGATAAGTGGGTCTTTGTTGCCAAATTCTTGAAGTAAGAAGTCAGTTGTTTTTGTTTGTCTGGCATGAGATAAGCTATCTGGGCAGTTGTATTTAAGCTTGCACACAGGAATATTATCTCTTGAGAGGGCACTAGTTTTGATTTATTTTCGTTTACTGTGTACCCTAGGCCAGTGAGTAATCTTTTTACAAATGCCACATGCTTTAGAAGAATGTCTTTGCTCTCTGCTTGAATTAGACAGTCGTCCAAGTAGGGATATATTTGAATTCCTCTGTCTGCAAAATGCAATTACTGGTGCCAGGCACTTTGTGAAGACCCTGGGCGCAGTAGATAAGCCAAAGGGCAGTGCAGAGAATTGGTAGTGCATTGAGCCAGCTATGAATCTGAGGTATCTTCTGCAAGATTGTCTGATTGGGACATGCCGGTATGCCTCTTTTAGGTCCAAAGTTACAAGCCAAGCCTTCTTGCCCAGCATGGGCAGTAGCTGCTGTAGAGTCAACATCTTGAATTTTGGAACTTCCAGAAATTATTTAGTATAGACAGGTCCAGTATTGGCCTCCAGGTCCTGTCCTTCCTGGGTACTAGGAAAAGTCTGGAGTAAAATCCTCGCCCCTGCTCTTGTTGTGGTACTTGTTGAATGGCCCTCATGTCCATGAGGGCTGTAATTAGTTTTTGTGCCTCTGCCCATTGTGTGGCAGGTCTGGCATACGTTTTGACCTTGGTAGAGTGTGAAAATGGAACCTGTAGCCTTGGGACACTGTGTTCAGGACCCATTTGTCTTGGGTAATCATTTGCCAATTTGATGAAAAAAGTGCTAGTTTTCTCCCTAAGGGGGCTGCCATAAGAAAAGTACTTGGATCTGGCAGAGGAAAGTCATTGGGACTGTTTCCTGTAAGGTTGTGATTTGTCTTCTCCGCTTTTGGAGGTAGGAGTACCCCATTGTTTAGGCCTGTATGAGCCTTGGGGTGGAGATCTGCCTCTGGGACACCTGTATCTGCCTCTTTCTGGTCTGTCTGACACTGGAAAGGACCAATTTTTTGAAGGCCAGTTCCTGCTAAACCTGGGTGGCTGTACCTGTAAGAAATCCTTGACTGTCTGCATGGATTTTGCTTTATCCTCCATTTTTTTCAAAACCTCTTCTGCTTTAGTACCAAACAAAGTATCATGCTGCAATGGTGCATCTAATAATTTTGCTTTAACATGATCAGGCAGATTCTGTTCCTTTAACTAAGCATGCCTTCTAATAAAAGAACCTGTGACAGCGGCCCTGCACGAGGCCTCCAGTGAATCATAACCACATTGCAAAGTATGCTTTCCCACTTGTTCAGCTGCATGCAATAAATCCTGAAAATTCCTTGTTCTCGGAACATTCAGTATTTGTCAAAAATTTCTGTTTAAGCAGTGACATTAAGTATTGTTGATATTTAAGCATATGAAACTGACAATTTAAAGCCCTTACAGCCAAGGTAGCAGAAGTGTATACTTTTTCCCCCCATCTGTCTAGAGCCCTAGAATCCCTATCAGAGGGGGCAGGGTTTTTTGCAGTGGACGCTTTAACCCCTTTGGGACCCTGAGATATAGTTTCTGGATCAGCAACAGGGTTTTTATACAAGAATTTATGAGAATCCGGGACCCTGTAGTATGTCTGTCTTAGCAGGTGCAGGGGGTAAAGAGTCAGGGGACAGGCCGGACTCTGAAAATACATCATCTACAATGTCTAAAACAGGTGGAATAGCAAGGGGTCTGTGCTGAGGAAGTAGCAGAAAGTCTCTGAGCCTTTTCTTAGATTCAGAATAATCTTGGCTCCCCAGTGGAAATGCTCCCTCATGGTATGCAGGGTTTCCCCAAAAGAATAATCCTCAGGAGGAGAGGCTGAAGGAATGGATTCTTCAGCATCAGAATCCTCATAGGGAAGCATGGAATAATCCTGTTCAGAAGAGGAATCAGAGGAAATAGAAACCTGATCAGAAGAATAATACTCTGTCTCTTGCCTAGGCCTCTTATCAGGTGGGGGATGGGAGCCCCTGATCAAAGTAATTAGGTCTTCGGACATTCTGAGCATCTGTTTTTTTGGCATGGTAGACCGAGTAGGATAATGCTGTCCTTGTTTCTTTGTTTTTAGAGCTGCTTTAGTCTTTGTCTTTGAAGCTGAAGATGGCTTAATATATAGTTGTGTAGGTCTGAAGACACCCTCAGAAGCCGATGCCTGCTCAGCGGCTTCGGACCCATCTGAGGGAATGATTTCAGAGTATCCAATACCTTGAGTATCCAGAGGCCCAGTCGGCTCTACGTGGGAGTTGGAGGCAGCCTGTGGCTCTGAGGTAGCAGGCGCCAGGGGCTGCGAAAGTGCCTCACTGAGAACCGGCAACTGGTCTAGCAGAGGCCTTGTCGTCGGTTTTGGACCTCAGATGCCTATCCTTTTCCTTGGCCTTGCATTTTTTGTAAACTCCGGTCGTCTGCTGTTCCGACGGCATTATATAATTAAATCTTCAGCCAAAGTAATGAAATGTAAACTCGAACAGACGCTTAATAGTGCGTTGGTTAAATCTATTACAAAACCGACAGCTAGCAACGTTGTGATGAGGGCCTAGGCAAGGAATACAGTAAAAGTGAAAATCCTTATGAGGTATTTGCTTCCCACAAGAAATACAATTGTTAACTTTTTCTGGCATCGGTCTGGAGCAAGAAAAAAAGTTTCTCCAATGGGGTACTTAGCTTTAGTTGAAAACTTCAGTTCTGAAACTGGAATGCGAAAATTTCAGGAGTCGGCCGACCGGCATTTGCGAACTGCTTCTGCTTCGGGCACCGTGCGGCAAGAAAGACTGAATAAAATGGCGTCGGCTGCATGTTTTATACCCCTGACGACCTGATGTCATGGAGGAGAAGACAGCAACTGATGCAGGACTCAAGACTTTGTTATTCAGGCCGAATGAGGGCAACCTGCCAGCAGATTACCCAAATGTAATGACTGCAACAGTGAAACACGAAGAACATCAGCAGATGCTTTTTGAGGATGTCTTCCCCTTCTGCAAGGATGAGAATGTCATCCAGGTAGGGGTAGATTTGAATGCCCTTGGTTCTGCAGTAGGCTATGGCAGGGGCTAGGCACTTGGTGAAGACCCCTTGGTGTAGTGGATAAACCAAATGGCAAGCAGTAAATTGAAAGTGTGAAAAGTGTCCAGCAAAATGTAGGTATTTCCCGTGGTTTGGATGTACGGGAATATGGAGGTAAGCCTCCTTCAAGTCCAAAGTGGCCATGAAGGCCTTGGGAGGCAATAGAGGAAGCAGGTTTTGGAGGGATAACATTCTGAAGGTGGGGACTTTCAGGAAGAGATTTAAGAAGAATAAATCCAGGACTGGGCTCCAAGGGCCATTCTTTTTGGTATCAGGAATAAGCTGGAGTAGAAACCTTTTCCTGCTTGACCTGGTGGAACTGGTTCTATGGTTCCCTGTGTAAGAAGATCCTGGATAATGTGAGGGATGAGGTGAAGTTGTTTTTTTTTGGGGGGGGGGGTGCTCTGTAGTCTGGGTTTTCCTCCCAACACAGAAAATATCCTTTTTCCACTATTGCCAGAACCCAACGGTCTGAGGTTATTTCTTTCCAGAAGGGCAGACAGTGATAGAGGCAGGATGAGAGGTACAGGTGGTCTAGGCAGTCACGCATTGTTGTTATTATTTCTGTCATGAAAGGGCTGTCTGTGGGTGGGCTGAGAAGGGGCTGCTCTGGAAGTGGATTTCCTCCTTGTCTCTTTCCTATGTCTGGAAGCAGGAGTGGTAGTGGGGGCTCTTCTGACACAGGCAGTTTTGCAGGGTAATTCCTGTAATATTTTGGTATTGAGGAGACAAGCAGGTGTTTGATATCCTGGCGCTCCTTGCTCTTCTCCTGAAGGTTCTTAAACAGGTCTGCAGACTGTTTCCCAAACAGAAGGTTATGGTCTAGAAGAGCATCCAGAATTTTGGATTTAAAGTCTTCAGGTAGTGGTTGTTGCCTAAGCCACGAGTATCTGCGAAGCACAAATGCAGATGCAGCAGATCTAGCAGAGGTCTCTGCTACATCATAACTGCGTAATAAAACAAACACTTAAAAATGGTATAAAAAACAAATAAATCCAGTCGACTAATGCGTCCACACACAAGTTTAATTTGAAGCACTTTTCATCTCCTTCTAGGCAGACTTCATCAGAAAATACAAATACCATAAAAACAACCTAATTTAAATGCTGTAATCACCAAAAAAAGCGGGATAATTAAACAATCAACAGATAGGCGAGAACAATCAAGAAACCATACAAATAGGTCGACTGTAACCACCTCTAACTCATAACAAAAAACAGTGAATAACACTTATTAAAAATACTAGCATACAATATATGTATAAGTAAAAATATACTCAAACTCTGTCTTGCTAATAAAAACGTTTTTATGGTATTTGTATTTTCTGATGAAGTCTGCCTAGAAGCAGATGAAAAGCGCTTCAAATTAAACTTGTGTATGGACGCATTGGTCGCCTGGATTTATTTGTTTTTTCTACATCATAACTGCATCAAATTGAGTGCCTAGCAACTTGAGATGCTAGGGACAGTTTATATGCTATTTCTGTCTTATTAGGAGAATCAGGCAAGGAGGACAGCAGGATTGTAGGTTGGGATACTAAATCCAGGGCATGCTTAACCATATGCGTTTGGCAATTAATAGCCCCAAAAGCTAGGGTGGAAGAAGCGTACATCTTCTTGCCCAGCCTGTCCATAACCTTGTTATCCTTGTCCGAGGGTAAGAGTGACGAGGAAGGAATAAACCTCGACTATTTGTCTGGGGCTACAACTATCACTGCTGGGTCTGCCAATGGGGCCTTCAGTAGAAATTTTTGGTAGTCAGAGACCTTGTAGAAGCGATCAGGTCTCTTGGGAGCAGGTGGTTGAGAGTCAGGGTTTTTAGAGATTGATGCAAATGCATCTAAGTACGCAGAAATCAATAGTGGGATGGCTGATGGAGAGGGTGATTCAACCTGCAGCAGCTCAAAATACCTTTTTTGAGTTTCTGTCATGTGGGTAGTATCCCATTTAAAATACTCCCTCACTTTTGTTACAATCTCTCCAAATGTAATGTTCTCTGGAGGTGTGTCTCCCTCTATGAAATCCTCATCAGAAGAGTAGTATTCCAAGGGGGAGGCTATTTGAGAGGAGTATGTGACAGACTCATCAGAGGAAGAGGATAAGGCTTTTTTCTTCTTCCTCAGTAAAGGAAGGAAGGATAGAAGTAGCTGAGGCAGGTCTTGGACTATGTCTGGGTACAGTGGAAGCAGAGGAGGCTGAGGGCCATGAAGGCCTTCATCAAGGACTGAATGAAGGACTGCTAGTCTGGTTGTACCTCTGAAGAAGCAGACAAATGTTTTCTCTTTTGTCTCTTTTTTAGGGAATTGTTTTTTGAGAAGCTGTGGGCCTAGCTTCAGGGGTCTGCCCTAAGGTGGAAGGATCAGAGTCCTGGGTCAATGACGGTCGTCCAGTGGAGCCTGGTTCCCCCTCAACTTCGGTTATAATCAACATCGGAATATCCTCTGTGGACGTGCCAGCTGATACTTCAGAAGCAGCTTCTTCGAAGGTAGACGTCAAAGTCGACGGCTCTAGCGGGCATCCCTCAACCACTACATCGGTGGTTGGCAGGCCGTCCGAAGATGGAGGGGCAGAGGTGGCAGGCCTTGAAACTTTGGCCTTTTTTCTCGGCGGTTCCACCTGGACGGACTACTCTGGATCCATTCTTAATGCTAGCTTTTTTAATCTCTGATTTTTTTAAATACAAATTGAGAGTGGCCAAATGGCTTCTGAACGTTTTGGGAACAAAAGACTAGCAGATGGCGCAGGAGGTATGATCGGGTTCCCAGCCTAAACAGAATACGCAATGGTCATGAGAGTCTTTATGTGGGATTTGAGATCCGCATTTGCATTTACCTTTCTTAGAGGAAATCGGCTAAGAACAGACTAACAAACCAAGCTCAAGAAAAAATATTAGAAAGAATTCCCCAACGGAGTAATTAGCTTTAGACGTTTTGAAGGAGAGGAACAAAGAGTTCGATCCGACATTTGACTGCAGCAGAAAATTCTGAGGTCTGTGCATGCAGACGTCACATTTAAGGCCCCTGGTTTATGGCCCTACATGTGACATCCCATACACAAGAAGCAATCAGGCTTAAGTTTTTGTAAAGGATCAATGTTCAGGTCACCTGAGGTGGAAGTTCCCCACAGTAAGAATACTGCAACATGAGAATAGGAGGACATCAAAAGGTGACCAAATTAGCTCAGTGTTTCTGGAAATCTCCTTCAAAGTAAGTAAACTACCCTTTTTACTGTTAAAGAATCGTATTGCTGCTTGTGTGTATGAGTGCCTGAATACCTTGTTGTACCTTTAACTATCACATCTTTATATTCTTTTCCAGGTTTCTCCAAAAAAGAACGCGACTGTTTCAGAGGCGAGGTTCATCCAAGAAATAAACATTAAAATGAATTAAACAATGATAATGCTAGTTGTTGTTACAAACGATTAATTAGGAGTTATGTACTTACCATTAACTTGGCATCTGTGTTGTTCAACTTCATTCTTCCCCACGACTGGATTATAGGATGCGACATCGGATCCAATCTGGCCGTTCCAAAAGAATGATGTTTCAAGTCTCAAGCTCCTCCCACTCCTATAATACCCTGCATCACATCTCCCCTAGCTCCACAGATCAAGTTTACTGCCCCAGGAAAAAAACAGAGAAAAGTACACAAATGTAATTTACAAACACAAAGATACCACCCTTAATCTGGAGCTCAAAAAAGGTAGCCTATGGAGCTTCAAATCCTCTCGATGCCTATAGACTTCCTGGAAGGGGGTAGGTCGGGTGAAATGTGAAGAAGAATGAAACTGGACAACACAGACACCAAGTTATGGTAAGTATATTACTCCTAAATCTGATGTCCATTTCATTTTTCCTCACGACTGGGTCAGAGTCCCCAGCTACTTGATTTCCTGGGTGGCCCCTATGGAAGGATATACTGGAGCACCACAGAGCGAAAAGCTGCTCTGTCTCAGATAAAAGTATGTGCACTGGACCAAGTTGCCGCAGTAGAAATTTCATCAACAGAGGTTCTGGCTGAAAAAGCCGAGGAAGTGGTCATCAACCTAGTAGAATGGGCTCTTGGTGGACGAGGCAACTGTAAGCCTTTCATGGAATAGATGGTGGAAATGCAATTAGTGATCCATTTCACTAGGGTTACTTTAGAAAAGTACAGTTGTGTACACTTACCATAAATGTAGATGTTCAAGTGTATTCCAAAGAAAAGCACAAACGTTTTAACCACACACAAGGCAAGGTTGGAGCTGTAGTTCAACAACAGTTTATTGCACCACAAAATAAAAGAAACATAAGCACTTTCGTTATATAAAATACATAACTTCAAATAAAAGCCAACATTCAAATGGGCACATATATATATGACTTGCATTATCACATGACAAACACCAATTAATGAAGTAAAGCAACAATGTATAAAAATATAAAAACTATAAAAAAATAGGATGTGTGTTAAAAATGAAGGCAGAAATGAGACAGCATAGATTTACACACAAATATGTGTTAATGGACTTATACACACATATTTACATTTTTAGTTGTTTTTTTAAAATATGCACTTTTTCACATTCATATTTATGCATTATTTTCCTAAATAAATATATATATATATTTTTTCTGGGGAATCTACTAATGGTTTTATGTGCATGCTTTATACCCCTGACGACCTGACGTCATGGAAGAAGGGACAGCAACCGACGCAGGCCCCAAGACTTTGTTAATCAGGCCAACTGAGGGAAACCTGCCATCAGATTACCCAAATGTAATGACTGCAACAGTGAAACATGAAGAATATATGCAAAAAGGTCGCAGCAAGGCTGACACCATTGGAGAAAGATTTGATTCACTATGGATTGATTTAGGAACCACTCATGTGGACTCTATGGATTGATTTAGGAACCACTCATGTGGACTCAAGACAGATCTGCTGAGTCTGTCCGCTAGAATGTTGGTCTCTCCGGGAATGTGCTTTGCAATAAGAAAGCAGTTTGAAGAGACTGCCCTTCCCACACTCTTATGGCCTCTATGCATAATGGGTATGAAAGGGTTCTCTCCTGTTTGCTGATATACCAGACTACTAACATGTCTGTGCAAACTGCTATCCTTCCCAGATGTAGGCAGTCTTGGAAAGTTTGCAGCGTCAGAAGGCCTACTCTCATCTCTAGAATACTGATGTGCAATTTGGTCTCTGTTGGACCATATACCTTGGACCAATCTTCTTTCATAATGCCCCCCCAGAACAAGGGCGTGTCTGTAGTCACTGTGTTCATTGGAGGGGGGAAGGGAAAAGGGCCTGTACAGATAAAGCTCGTCTGAAAGCATCCACCATTGAAGATGACATCTGCAGACTGGAGTCAGCTTGATCAGGACATTTAATGGGCGATACAGAATGAACCACTGAACCACTAGAGTCCACCTGGAGTACTTGCATAAAGAATATTGCCAACGGCACTAGAGGTATGGCAGCTGACATGGAACCTAGAACTCTTAGGATGAATCTTACTGGGGGTGCAGGTGTGTCCATTAAGACTTGGACTTGCTGTCCCAGGGATGACACACTGATGGCACAGCTGCTACCTGAGAGACTGTATTTAGTTGTCTACCTATGAACTCTGACTTCTCCAAATTTACAGTGATCCCCAGCTGACTGAAGGTGTGCAACAGGTACTGCTTTGCTTGGACCAGTTGATGCCTCGATAGTGCAGTTAGGCACCAATCATCTAAGTACGAAAACACCTGGAATCTTTGCAGTATCAGGTGAGCTGCACTACTGACATACATTTGGTAAACATCCAGGGGGCTGTGTTAAGTCCGAATGGCAGTGCTTTGAACTGGCAATGACTGGCTCCCAGGCAGAAGTGCAAATGCCTCCTGGAACGTCTGTCAATATTTTTATGACAGTAGAGATCTATAGAGACATCCAATCATCCTTGTGCAGTAATGGCAGAAAGAAAGTACAGTTGTGTACACTTACCATAAATGTAGATGTTCAAGTGTATTCATTGTTGCAGTCATCACATTTGGGTTATCTGCTTGCAGTAGCCCTCAGTCGGCCTGATTAACAAAGTCTTGGGTTCTGCGTTGGTTGCTGTCCCTTCTTCCATGACGTCAGGTCGTCAGGGGTATAAAACATACAGCCGACGCCATTACATAGTTTTTTCTTGCCCCAGATGTCAGTAGCTCCCATAATGGGAAGCAATTAAATCTATAAATAAACAAGGTTATACCTTCAACAAAAAAGCAAATATACCAAAAAGCTTTTGAGCATAGTAAAGGAGAGTAGAGGTATAGCCAAAAGAAGTAAGGGGGCTGGAGGGAGGGTAACCAGAACTGCCAAAACTGAATACACTCAAACATCTACATTTATGGTAAGTGTACACAACTGTACTATGTTCTTCATGTTTTACTGTTGTAGTCATCATATTTGGGTAGATTCCCAAAGCTAAGGATGGGAGTAGGAATTTAGATAGCATTAGGATCAGCTATAAAGTCCTGCAAGACTGCAGTGGCAAAGCCAGCTCTGGATTCAGAGAAAATTGGCAGATGGTAATGCTTGGTGAAAGTATGTACAGAACTCCAGGTAGCAGCTTCTAGGATGTCCCTGGTAGGGACTCCTCTGAGAAAGGCTGTACAGGTAGATGCAGCCCTGGTTGAGTGGGGCCTGATCCCTTGTGGTATAGATTTTCCATGGTGCTCGTAGCAGAAATGAATGCAATGACCTATCCATTTGGAAATGGTTTGCTTTGAAATAGCCTTCCCCTCTGCCCCTGCAGCAAATGCCACCAGCAGTTGTTCAGATTTCCTTTGAGGTTTAGTCCTGTCCAGGTAGAATCTAAGTTGTCTGTGCACATCTAAGGAGTGTAGTATCCGTTCCCCTTTGTTCTGCAGATTAGGAAAGAAGGTTGGCAAATGAATGGACTGATTAAGGGCCACACTGGATACCATCTTGGGCATGAAGGAAACCCCGTCCGCATGAAAGATGATGAAAAGTTCCACTGCCATAAGGGCCTGTAATTCAGATACCCTTCTTGCTGAAGTGATTGCTAAAAGGAAAGCTGTTTTCCAAGAAAGAAATTTTAAGTCTGCAGTAGCAGCTGGCTCGAAAGGAGGAAGAGCGAGTTTCTCCAATACAAAGTTAAGGTCCCAAGCTGGAGTTGGAGCTCTCCTGGGTGATCGTAAATTTTTGGCCCCTCTGAGGAACTGCTTGAGCAGTGGATGAGAGAAAAGGAGAGGTTCTGTGGTATAATAAGCTGAAATGGCTGAGGCGTGAATTTTGATGGAGGAGAAAGACAGGCCCTTGTGAAGCATCTCAGTTAAGCATTGCAAAATGTTAGGGAAACTGGGCACTGCTGTGCTCATCCCTTGAGATTGGTTCCAGGCACAGAATCTTTTCCATTTTCAGCATAAGATTTTCTACTACTAGGCCTCCTTGCCTCTAAAATGATATCCAAAACTGGTTTACTGAGGGATGCTAAAGGAGAGATTAAGTAATTAGCCAGGCTGCTAGGTTCAGGGTTTGAAGCTGTGGGTGCAGAATCTGGTTCTCCTGCTGAGACAATAGGATAGGAGCCTGAGGCAGGTGCAATGGGGCCAACGGTGACACACTGAGCAAGAGGGGGTACCAGTGTTGGCGTAGCCAGTCTGGTGCAATCAAACTTGTCCTTGGTTTGTCTTGTTTGATCTTTAGTAGTACTTTGGAGAGCAGAGGCAGAGGAACAAAGGCATAAAAGTACAGTTTTGTACCTACCATAAATGTAGATGTCTGATAGGTATGCATCTGCAGTCATCACATATGGGTTTGTCTTGCCTCAGGCAGCCCTTCGATCGGCCGGATTCCAAAGTCTGGGTCCGGCGTCAGCTGATGTCGCCCCTTCCCCGACGTCAGAGCGCCTGGGGTATAAAAGCGTCAGCCGACGCCATCTTCCTCAGTTTTTCTTGTCCCAGATGCCAGGTGCCTTCTAAGGAAGGCTAAAATTTGGAGAAATGCAATAATTTCCAAACATTTTCAAAAAAATATATATAAATATATGTATATATGTATATAAAACAAATACACCATAATAGATAACCCCAGCTAGCTATGAGAGGGATAAGAACCCAAGAAATACCACAGAGGGGAAGGAGGGAGGGTAAACCTGACTGCAGATGCATACCTATCGGACATCTACATTTATGGTAGGTACAAAAAGTACAGTTTTGTACCTACCATAAATGTAGATGTTCGAAGATCCACATTGCTGCAGTCCTGACACTTGGGTAGTCCGCTGTCCCAGTCGGCCCGAATACCAAAGTATAAGGCTGACGTTGGTCAAGGCGCATTAGTCTGACGTAAGGACGTCAGGGTACAAATGCGCATGACCGACGTCATTTCCTCAGTCTTTTCTTGCCCCAGATGTCAGAAGACCCTAAAAAGATAAGGCCAAACCAAAAAACAACAACAACACACCAAACACCCCTGTACCAAATATATGTACAATATATACAAAGTAAGAAAGGTACAATCCCACCCACACAACCACCCCTAAACACAGAGGGAAGGAGGGAGGAAATTGGACTGCAGCAATGTGGATCTTGAACATCTACATTTATGGTAGGTACAAAACTGTACTATGTTCTTCATCTCACATTGCTGCAGTCCTGACACTTGGGTAGAATCCCAAAGCAGAGGTAAGGGAGGATGGCAAATCACAAAGAAGCAGGAGCTGACAACATGCCCTGTAAAATAGCAGTGGCAAAACCAGCCCTAGATTTAGAGTAGAGAGGAAGGTGGTAATGCTTAGAGAAGGTATGCACTGAACTCCAAGTAGCTGCCTCCAAAATATCCTTAGTTGCCACCCCTCTTAGAAATGCTGTTGAAGTGGCAGTAGCCCTAGTGGAATGAGGCCTAATCCCAGCTGGAATCTCCTTGCCATGATGGGAGTAACAGAAAGTAATGCAAAACCCAATCCACTTAGAAATAGTTTGTTTTGACACAGGCTTACCCTGAGAACTCAAAGCAAAAGAAACAAACAACTGCTGAGACTGCCTAAAATCCTTAGTCCTGCTTAAATAATAACGTAATTGCCTGTGTACATCTAAAGTGTGCAAAATCTTTTCCCCCTTATTTTGGGGATTTGCATAAAAGGTAGGCAAATGAATAGTTTGGTTTAAAGCCACACTAGAAATCACTTTAGGCATAAAGGAAGGATTAGTGCGTAAAGATACCCTATCCTTATGAAAAATCAGGAAAGGCTCAACTGCCATAAGGGCCTGCAATTCAGACACCCTTCTTGCAGAGGTAATGGCTAACAAAAAAGCAGTCTTCCATGACAAATATTTCAATTCAGCAGTAGCTGCAGGCTCAAAGGTTGTAGAGTGAGTTTCTCCAACACAAAATTGAGGTCCCAAGCAGGAGTAGGAGCTCTCATTGGGGGTCTTATATTCTTTGCCCTCTAAGAAATTGCTTGAACAAAGGATGAGAAAACAATGGTGGGTCACAATCATAGTGAGCTGAAATTGCTGCAGCATGAATCTTAATGGAAAAGAAAGACAAACCTTTGTCCAATAACTCAGTAAGATATTGAAGAGCCACACTCAAATTTGGCTCAGAAACATCCAAATCCTTTGCTGCACACCAAAATAAAAATCTCTTCCATTTCCCTGCGTACACTTTCCTTGTACTAGGTCTTCTGGCTTCCATAATCACATTCAAAACTTGTTGAGGAAGCTGAGACCTGCTATGGTTCAAAACAGAATATGCCAGGCTGTTAGATGAAGAGAGTGAAGCTTGACATTGAGTAGATGCCCGTCCTTCTGAGACAATAGGTGTGGAATCAAAGGTAAGGGCCATGGAGGCTTCCTTACCAGACTCCTCAGCAATGGGTACCAGTGCTGTCGAGGCCAAT
Organism: Protopterus annectens; assembly: GCF_019279795.1. Lineage (NCBI taxonomy): Eukaryota > Metazoa > Chordata > Ceratodontiformes > Protopteridae > Protopterus > Protopterus annectens. The sequence goes on from NC_056731.1 coordinate 188,685,095, forward strand.
CTGGAGCTATTAAAATCATCCTTGGCTTGTCTTGTCTGACCTTTAGGAGTACCTTTAGGAGGAGAGGCAGAGGTGGAAAGGCATACACATGAAGATTTTTCCAACTGAAAGAAAGAGCATCCACTTTCCAGGCTGTGTGATGAAACCTTTTCGTGCAAAACTTTGGCAGCTGGTGGTTTAGTGGAGAAGTGAACAGATCTAGGTCTGGAGTTCCCCATGACACTGTCAATGTCTGAAATACATGAAGATCCAGTTTCCACTCGTGGGGATCCATGATTTGCCTGCTTAACACATCTGCTAAGGAGTTCTGTGCTCCTGGCAGAAACCTTGCTTGAAGATTCAGTTGCAAGCTTAACGCAGTCTCCCACAAAATCATTGCTTGCCTGCATAGAGGATAAGAATGTGTTCCCCTTGTTTGTTGATGTACCACATGACAGTTGTGTTGTCTGTTAGAATCAACACCTGCCCTGGAAGAAGTAAATCCTTGAAAGCCAATAATGCAAACTGGACTGCTAACATCTCCTTCAAGTTGATATGTAGATGCTGCAGTCTGGCAGGCCACTTGTCTTGTATCCACTTTCCATTCAGATGAGCTCCCCAAGCTGTGTCTGAGGCATCTGTCGTTAGAATCTGACTCGCCTCTGGCCGGGTCACAGAGAGTCCCTTGTTTAGGTGACATTCCTGAGCCCACCACAAAAATTCCTTTTGAATGCAAGGTATTATTTGAATGACAGTGTCCAAATCCTGGCAGTGCTGTGTCCATACATTTTTGAGATACCATTGTAGCTTCCTCATATGCAGTTTGGCATTGGGAAGTACCAGAATACAAGATGCCATGAACCCTAAGGCTTGAAGGACTGTCCTTGCAGTCAGCCCGGACTGATGAGATAGTTGATGGAAGTAAAGAGAAAGATTCTTTTGTTTGTCCGGGGTTAAAAGGCCATCTGGGTTGCTGTATTCAGTCTCACACCCAGAAAGCACATGTCTTGAGAGGGTACTAGACTGGACTTTATTTCGTTCACAGAATACCCTAGGCATCTTAGCACTGCTATCACATATTCCAAATGCTGAAGAAGCGTCCCTTCCTTGAGCCAGAATCAGGCAATCGTCCAAATAAGGATAGATTTGTATTACTTTTAGCCTGAAGAAAGCTATCACTGGAGCCAGAACCTTTGTGAACACTCTGGGCAGTAGATAAGCCAAAGGGCAATGCAGAGAACTGATAATGAGAATTCCCAGCTCAAACGCAGATACTTCCTGCAATTTAGTCTGATAGGAACATGAAGGTAAGCTTCCTTGAGATCCAAAGTTACCATCCAGTGATCTTTGCCCAGCAGAGGTAAAAGCTGTTGTAACGTCAACATTTTGAACTTGGGAATGTCCAGATAAGTGTTGAGGATAGACAGATCCAAAATTGGTCTCCACGTGTTCCCCTTTTCTGGTACTAGGAACAGCCGAGAATAAAATCCTAGGCCCCTTTCTGGCACAGGAACCTGCTGAATGGCCCCTAATTGGAGCAACAGAGAAATTTGCTTGTGAGCCTCTTTCCTTTGTTGAGGAGGAATGTCTGGCATGCCTTTGAAAGGAGGCAAGGTATGGAAATAAAACCTGTAACCGTGGTGACTGATATCCAATACCCATCTGTCTTGGGTAATTAAACTCCAGTTTTCTTTGAAAAGTGCCAACCTTCCTCCCAAAGGTGCTGCCAGACGAGAAGATTCTGGCAGCTGAAAAGGCAGGTCATTGGGTCTCTTTACGAAAGGACTGACCCCTGCCCTCACCAGAAGACTGAGCAGGTGAACTCCCTGTTCTAGGCCTAAAAAAACCTTGAGCTCTGCCCCTACCACGTCTAGACCTACCCCTAGACTGGGAATCATAAGCAGGATATGTCCACCCCTTGGTAGGCCAATTTCTACTAAACTTGGAGGCTGAACCTGCAAAAATCTTTAACAGTCTGCATAGACTTGGCCTTGTCTTCCATTTTCTTTAGAACTGCTTCCACAGGCGAACCAAACAACACATCAGATTGTAAAGGAGCATCTAAAATCCTTGTCTTCACATGCTCAGCTAAATTCTGATCCCTCAGCCAGGCGTGCCTGCGAAGAACCGAACCAGTGGCAGCCACCCTCAAGAGGCCTGCACAGCATCAAAACCACATTGCAAAGAATGCTTACCCACCTGTTCAGAAACATGAACTAAATCCTGCAACTCTTTACACTCAATACCTTCCGCCAAAGCATCTACCTTAGACTTTAATTGTGAAAGGAGATAATTTTGGTATTTCAACATGTGAAACTGGCAATTCAAAGCTCTCATGGCCAAAGTGGAAGAAGTATACACTTTCTTACCCCATCTATCCAAAGCCCTTGCCTCTTTATCTGGAGGAACAGGATTTTTAACAACAGAAGCCTTAACACCTTTAGGCCCCTGTGAAACAGTTTCTGGGTCTGCCCTAGGACTCTTAAAAAGATACTTATGAGCTTCAGGCACCCGATAATATCTATCCGGTTTAACTGGAGCAGGAGGCAAAGAATCAGGGTTCAGAGAAGCCTCTGCAAAAACATCCTCCACCACATCTAGAACAGGAGGTATAGCTAAAGGCCTATGCTGGGGCAGAAACAAAAATTCCCTAAGCCTTTTCCTGGAATCAGAGAAATCCTGACCTTCCCATTTAAAATGCTCCCTCATGGAATGAAGAGTCTCTGAAAATGAAAAATCCTCAGGAGGAGAAGCAGAAGGAGTAGAATCATCTACATCAGAATCAGAGTAAGGGAATACTCCTGCAAGTCTTCAGCCGAAGACTCAGAAGCATCCGAACACTGCTCAAAACTCCCAAGCTCAGGTTCCACCCTAGGCCTCTTATCAGGAGGGGGCATAGAACCTCTAATCATTGTAATCAAATCTTCTGCCATCTTAAGCATATGCTTCTTAGGTACAGACCCTGAAGAACTAGGGTAACACCTGAAACCAAACCTGGCCTGCCCCTGGGAGAAGCCTTGGAAACAGCAGGGAGGGCCTAACCACCTTAGGAAGGGAGGGAAGAACAGCTACCTGAGAAGCCCCTTCCGCCTGGCCTACCTCCTGAGAGGTCACATCTTGCAGTAATAAAGTCTCTCCCTGGGATTCCAAAGAAATTTCTGGCTGAACCTCTGGCTCCACCGAGCCTCTAAAGAACCGGCGTCCGCACGGACGGTTCTTCCAACCTAGGCTTTGCTGTTTTGTCCTTGCGCTTTTTGGCCAAGCGGGCGGAGCATCCGGCGGCATTTTATAATTACACCGCTTCCCAAAACTAACCTGGCACAATCTAATCTTCTCTTTATAGTGTGTTTGTTAAATCTAGCACAAGGCGACAGCCAACAACGTCGTGCTCAGGCCCTAAGCAAGGTATACACAAGGTATGGTAAGCCCTATGAGGTATCTGTTTCCCACAAGAAATACAGTTATTCACTTTTTCTGACATCCGGTAAAATACTGAGGCAAGAAAAACCAAAATATTCCCCACGGGTACTTAGCCAACTTGGATTCGGTCTGAAACTCCGACTTCGAAAATCTCAGAACGCCAACCTGCACTTGCAAAACTGCTTCTGCATCGGACCATGCGGCAAAAAAGACTGAGGAAATGACGTCGGTCATGCGCATTTGTACCCTGACGTCCTGACGTCAGACTAATGCGCCTTGACCGATGTCAGCCTTATACTTTGGTATTCGGGCCGACTGGGACAGCGGACTACCCAAGTGTCAGGACTGCAGCAATGTGAGATGAAGAACATCTGTACTATGTCCTTCAAGGATGCATCTGCAGTCATCACATATAGGTAGAATACCATAGCCAATCTGGGGGTGGAGGACCTATGTAAATGATGGTGTAGCTAAAATTCCCTGCAGGACTGCCGTAGCAAAGCCTGCTCTGGATCTGGAATATAAAGGTAAATTGTAATGCTTGGAAAATGTATGCACGGAGCTCCATGTAGCAGCTTCTAAAATGTCCTTGGTAGCCACCCCTCTTAAGAAGGCTGTGGAGGTGGCTGTAGCTCTGGTGGAATGAGGTCTAATGTTAGCTGGCACAGTCTTTCCATGAAAGGAGTAACAAAAACGAATGCAATTCGCTATCCATTTTGAAATTGTCTGTTTGGAAATTGCTTTTCCTTGTGCACCAGCAGCATATGCTACAAACAGCTGGTCAGTTTTTCTGTAAGTTTTTGTTCTGTCCAAGTAGTAGCGCAACTGTCTGTGTATGTCCAGGGTGTGCAGAAGCTTTTCCCCTCTGTTTTGTGGATTTGGAAAGAAGGTAGGCAGGTGAATAGCTTGGTTTAATGAGACTCTGGATACTACCTTTGGCATAAATGAAGGATTGGTTCTCAAAGAGACTCTGTCTTGATGAAAGATAAGAAATGGTTGCACTGCCATGAGGGCCTGTAACTCAGATACTCTTCTTGCTGAGGTTATGGCCAGAAGGAAAGCAGTCTTCCAAGACAGGAACTGTAGTTCTGCTGATGCTGCTGGTTCAAATGGAGGCAGTGTTAGTTTTTCCAACACGAAGTTAAGGTCCCAAGTAGGCACTGGTGGATTCCTTGGGGGATTAATGTTTTTAATTCCTCTTAGAAACTGTCTTAGGAGAGGATGAGAGAAGACAGGTGGATCAGTATTGTACTCTGCTGAAATTGCTGAAGCATGAATTTTAATGGAAGAGTAAGACAGGCCATTGTGGAGCATTTCTGCCAAATATTCCAGGATATGTGCCATGTTCATAACTGTTGCATCTAGGCCCTTTGAGGTGCTCCAGGTGTGAAATCTTTTCCATTTTGCTGAGTATGCCTTTCTTGTGGAAAGCCTGCGAGCTTCCATGATGATATCCTTCACTCTCTTGGATAGCTTATCCTGGTGATGAATCAAGGTATTTTCCAGGCAGCTAGTTGCAAGGTTTTCAGGTTGGAATGCAGAGTTTTGTAATTGTGCTGTGTCAGGAGAAGCGGCCATTGTGGAAGAAGCCATGGTTTCGTCCGAGACATGCTCTTTAGCAATGGGTACCAGTGCTGTCTTGGCCAGTCCGGAGCTATCAGAATCACTCTTGGCTGCTCTGCCTTGATCTTCAGTAAGACCTTGGCCATTAATGGAAGAGGTGGGAATGCATACACTGTTAGAGTTCTCCAGCTGAAAGAGAGGGCGTCCACTTTCCATGCTTGTGGGTGGTATGTCCTTGAGCAGAATTTCTCCAGCTGATGATTGTGTGGGGAGGCAAAGAGGTCTATGTCCGGTCTCCCCCATGAGTGAGTTATCTGATGGAAGATGTGTGGGTGCAGCATCCATTCGTGTGCATCCATGATGTTCCTGCTTAAGCTGTCCGCCAGTATATTGTCCTTTCCTGGCACAAACTGGGATTGCAGCTGTATATTGAGTGTCAAGGAAAGTTCCCATAGATTCATTGCCAGTCTGCAAAGAGGGTAGGAATGGGTGCCTCCTTGCTTGTTTATGTACCACATAACTGTGGTATTGTCTGTCCTTATTAGCAGGTGGCCTTGATGTAGAAATAACTTGAAGGCCTCGAGTGCATGTATCACTGCCAGCATTTCCTTTTGGTTTATGTGCATGCGTAGCTCTTTTTGTGACCATAGTCCTTGGATGCACCTTCCCTCCATGTGCGCTCCCCATCCGAGGTCTGAAGCGTCCGTTGTAATGGTTTGGCTGGCTATAGGTTTGCTGAAGGGCAGACCCCTGTTTGACTGGCTTGCTTGAGCCCACCACAGAAACTCCCTTTGAAGGCATGGGATGAGTGGTATCAAAGTTTCCAAGCTGTGACTGTGCTGAGTCCATAAACTCCTTAGGTACCATTGTAGTTTCCTCGTATGTAGCCTTGCTTGAGGAATCAGAAGAATGCAAGAAGCCATGTAACCCAGGGCCTGCAGGATTTTCCTTGCAGTCAGCCGAGTTTGTCTTGACAGGTTTTTGAAGTAATCCGGTAGCTGACTTTGTTTTTCTTCTGTGAGAAAAGCCATTTGGGTGGTAGTGTCTAGATTCGCACCCAGAAAAGCTATTCTTTGGGATGGTACAAGTCTTGACTTGTGAATGTTGACTGTATATCCCAAGACCTGAAGAAGGTGGATGGCATAACTCAAGTGTTTTTCCAAAATTTGTTGGCTGTCCGCTTGTATAAGGCAGTCGTCCAGATACGGGTATATTTGCATCCCCTGAAGTCTGCAGTGTGCAATTACTGATGCCAGGCATTTCGTGAATACTCTGGGCGCAGTAGATAAGCCAAAGGGCAATGCTGAGAATTGATAATGCTCTGAACTTGCAAGAAATCTGAGGTGTCTTCTGCAGCTTTGTCTGATAGGGACATGCAGGTATGCCTCCTTGAGGTCCAGAGTTACCAGCCAAGACCCCTTGCCCAGCATGGGAAGGAGTTGCTGTAGAGTCAGCATTTTGAATTTTGGCACAATGAGATAAGTACTTAGTGCGGACAAGTCGAGAATAGGCCTCCATTGCTTTTCTTTTCTTGGAACAAGGAAGAGTCTGGAATAAAATCCTTGGCCTTGTTCTGAGAGGAACCTTTTCTATTGCTTTCATTTGCATTAAGTTTGGAATTTGTTTCAAAGCCTCTGCCCTTTGATTTGGTGGCAGGTCTGGCATGCCTTTTCTTTTCGGTAATGTGTGGAAATGGAACCTGTATCCTTTGTCTATTATTTGTAGTGTCCATTTGTCCCTTGTAATAATGTGCCAATTTTCTGAAAATAAGGAAAGCTTTCCGCCCAAAGGTGCTTCCAATTGAGCCCTGGTTGGCGGTGTCAAAGTAAAGTCATTGAGTCTGTCCTTGTGCAGCAGTTGTAGGCCCTGCACTACCTCTCTGGTTGGGAGGCTGCCATTGATGTCCTCTGTAGGAGCCTCTAGCTTGCCCTCTACCTCTGGCACGCCTGTTCTTGCCTCTCTGAAATCTCTCTGTGTCTGGAAAGGACCAGTTCTTGGAAGGCCAATTTCTGCTGAATCTTGGTGGTTGGACTTGCATAAAATCTTTGACTGTTTGTACAGATTTTACCTTTTCTTCAAATTTCTTTAAGACCTCCTGAGCAGTGGAGCCAAATAACTTTTGCTTTTCCAGCGGAGCATCCAGAAGCTTTGCTTTAACATGGTCTGGCAGAGCTTGTTCCTTCAGCCAAGCATGCCTACGTATGACTGCACCTGTCATAGCTGACCTACATGAAGCTTCCAATGCATCATAAAGTACAGTTTTGTACCTACCATAAATGTAGATGTTCGAAGATCCACATTGCTGCAGTCCTTACACTTGGGTATACCGCTGTCCTGGTCGGCCCGAATACCAAAGTATATGGCTGACGTCGGTCATGGCGCATTAAACCGACGCCAGGGTATAAATGCGCATGACCGACGTCATCTCTTCAGTCTTTTCTTGCCCCAGATGTCAGAAGACCCTAAGCAGGATAAAATCAAAAAACCACCAAACACTAAACACCCCTGCACCCAAACTATGTACAACTTTTTACAGTATACTAGGCAGAAAACCTATCCACACAACCACCCCTAAACACAGAGGGGAAGGAGGGAGGGTTAATTGGACTGCAGCAATGTGGATCTTCGAACATCTACATTTATGGTAGGTACAAAACTGTACTATGTTCTTCATCTCACATTGCTGCAGTCCTTACACTTGGGTAGATTCCCAAAGCAGAGGTAAGGGAGGATGGTAAATCATAGAGAAGCAGGAGCTGCCAAAATGCCCTGTAAAATAGCAGTGGCAAAACCAGCCCTAGATTTAGAGTAGAGAGGAAGGTGGTAATGCTTAGAGAAAGTATGTACTGAACTCCAAGTAGCTGCCTCCAAAATATCCTTAGTTGCCACCCCCCTTAGAAAGGCTGTAGAAGTGGCAGTAGCCCTAGTGGAATGAGGTCTAATCCCTGTTGGAATCTCCTTGCCATGATGGGAATAACAAAAAGCAATGCAAAACCCAATCCACTTGGAAATAGTTTGTTTTGACACAGGCTTGCCCTGAGAACACAAAGCAAAAGAAACAAACAACTGCTGGGATTGTCTGAAATCCTTAGTCCTGTTTAATAGCGTAATTGCCTGTGCACATCTAAAGTATGCAAAATCTTTTCCCCCTTGTTCTGGGGATCTGCATAAAAGGTGGGTAAATGAATAGTTTGGTTTAAGGACACACTTGAAACCACCTTAGGCATAAAGGAAGGGTTAGTACGTAAGGATACCCTATCCTTATGGAAAATCAAGAAAGGCTCAACCGCCATGAGGGCCTGCAATTCAGAAACCCTTCTTGCAGAGGTAATGGCCAACAAAAAAGCAGTCTTCCATGACAAATATTTCAACTCAGCAGTAGCTGCAGGCTCAAAAGGTTGTAGAGTGAGTTTCTCCAACACAAAATTGAGATCCCAAGCAGGAGTAGGAGCTCTTCGTGGGGGTCTTATATTCTTTGCCCCTCTAAGAAATTGCTTGAACAAAGGATGAGATAACAATGGTGGGTCACAGTCATAGTGAGCTGAAATTGCTGCAGCATGAATCTTAATGGAAGAGAAGACAAGCCTTTGTCCAATAACTCAGTAGGATATTGAAGAGCCACACTTAAATTAGGCTCAGAAACATCCAAATCCTTTGCTGCACTCCACAATAAAAATCTCTTCCACTTTTCTCATACACTTTTCTTGTACTAGGTCTTCTGGCTTCCATAATCACATTCAAAACTTGTTGAGGAAGTTGAGGCCTGCTGTGGTTTAAAACAGAATATGCCAGGCTGTTAGATGAAGAGAGTGAAGCTTGACATTGAGTAGATGACCGTCCTGCTGAGACGACAGATGTGGAATCAAAGGTAAAGGCCATGGAGGCTTCCTTACCAGACTTCTCAGTAAGGGGTACCAGTGTTGCCGAGGCCAATCTGGAGCTATTAATATCATCCTTGGTTTGTCCTGTCTGACCTTCAGAAGTACCTTTGAGAGGAGAGGCAGAGGTGGAAAGGCATACACATGAAGATTTTTCCAACTGAAAGAAAGAGCATCCACTTTCCAAGCTGCGTGATGAATCCTTTTTGTGCAATACTTTGGCAGCTGGTGGTTTAGGGGAGAAGCGAACAGATCTATGTCTGGAGATCCCCATGACACTGTCAATTGCTGAAATACATGAAGATCCAGTTGCCACTCGTGGGGATCCATGATTTGCCTGCTTAACACATCTGCTAAGGAGTTCTGTACTCCTGGCAGAAACCTTGCTTGAAGATTTAGTTGTAAACTGAGAGCAGTGTCCCACAAAATCATTGCTTGTCTGCATAGAGGGTAAGAATGTGTTCCCCCTTGTTTGTTGATGTACCACATGACTGTTGTGTTGTCTGTAAGGATCAGCAGCTGTCCTGGGAGAAGTAAATCCTTGAAAGCCATTAATGCAAACTGGACTGCCAACATTTCCTTCAAGTTTATATGTAGATGCTGCAGTCTGATAGGCCATTTGTCCTGTATCCATTTCCCCTCGAGATGAGCTCCCCAAGCTTTGTCCGAGGCATCTGTTGTTAGAATCTGACTGGCCTCTGGTCGGGTCACAGAAAGTCCCTTGTTTAGGTGACATTGCTGAGCCCACCACAAAAATTCCTTTTGGATGCAAGGTATTATTTGAATGACAGTGTCCAGATCCTGGCAGTGCTGTGTCCATAGATTTTTGAGATACCATTGTAGCTTCCTCATATGCAGTTTGGCATTGGGAAGCACCAGAATACAAGATGCCATGAACCCTAAGGCTTGAAGGACTGTCCTTGCAGTCAGCCCGGACTGATGTGATAGTTGTTGGAAGTAAAGTGTGAGGCTCTTTTGTTTGTCCGGGGTCAAAAAGGCCATCTGGGTTGCTGTATTCAGTCTCACACCCAGAAAGCACATGTCTTGTGAGGGTACTAGACTGGACTTTGTTTCGTTCACAGAATACCCCAGGCATCTTAGCACTGCTATCACATATTTCAAGTGCTGTAGAAGCTCGTCCTTCCCTTGAGCCAGAATAAGGCAATCGTCCAAATAAGGGTAAATCTGTATTCCTCTCAATCTGAAGAAAGCTATCACTGGGGCTAGAACTTTGTGAATACTCTGGGCGCAGTAGATAAGCCAAAGGGCAATGCAGAGAACTGATAATGAGAATCTCCAGCTCGAAAACGCAGATACTTCCTGCAACTTGGTGTGATAGGCACATGTAGATAAGCCTCTTTGAGATCCAAAGTTACCATCCAGTGATCCTTGCCCAGCAGAGGTAAAAGCTGTTGTAATGTCAGCATCTTGAACTTGGGGATATCCAGAAAGGTATTGAGGATAGATAAATCCAGAATTGGTCTCCACGTGTTCCCCTTTTTTGGTACTAGGAATAGGCGAGAATAAAAACCTAGGCCCCTTTCTGCCATAGGCACCGGTTGTATGGCCCCCATCCGGAGTAGCAGAGAAATTTGCCTGTAAGCTTCTAGTCTGTGTTGAGGAGGAATGTCTGGCATGCCTTTGAAAGGGGGCAGAGTATGGAAATAAAACCTGTAACCGTGGTGAATGATATCCAATACCCATCTGTCTTGGGTAATTAAACTCCAGTTTTCCTTGAAAAATGCCAGTCTTCCTCCCAAAGGTGCTGCCAGACGGGAAGGTTCTGGCAGTTGAAAAGGTAGGTCATTGGGTTTGTCTACGAAAGGGCTGACCCCTGCCCTCACCAGAAGACTGTGCAGGTGAACCCCCTATTCTAGATCTGAAAGAGCTCTGAGCTCTGCCCCTACCACGTCTAGGCCTAGCCCTAGCCTGGGAATCATAAGAAGGATATGTCCACCCCTTGGTTGGCCAATTTCTACTAAACTTTGGAGGCTGAACCTGTAAAAAATCTTTAACAGTGTGCATAGACTTAGCTTTGTCTTCCATTTTCTTTAAAACTGCTTCAACAGGAGAACCAAACAACACATCAGATTGTAAAGGAGCATCCAAGATCCTTGCCTTAACATGTTCAGCTAAATTCTGATCCCTTAGCCAGGCGTGCCTGCGTATTACAGTACCGGTGGCAGCCACCCTTGAAGTGGCCTGCACAGCATCAAAACCACATTGCAAGGAATGCTTTCCCACCTGTTCAGAAACATGCACTAGATCTTGTAACTCCTTACATTCAATACCTTCTGCCAGAGCATCCACCTTAGACTTTAATTGTGAAAGAAGATAGTTTTGGTATCTAAGCATGTGGAATTGACAATTCAAAGCCCGCATGGCTAAAGTGGAAGAAGTATAAACTTTCTTTCCCCATCTGTCCAAGGCCCTTGCCTCTTTATCCCAGGGACCGGGTTTTTAACAACAGAAGCCTTAACCCCCTTAGGTCCCTGGGAAACAACCTCTGGGTCCGCCCTAGGGTTCTTGAAAAGATACTTATGAGCTTCAGGCACCCTATAATACCTGTCCGGCTTAATAGGAGCGGGAGGCAAAGAATCAGGATTAAGAGAAGCCTCTGTAACAACATCTTCCACCACAGAAAGAACAGGAGGTATAGCTAAAGGCCTATGCTGGGGCAAAAACAAAAATTCCCTAAGTCTCTTCCTGGAATCAGAGTAATCCTGGCCTTCCCATTTAAAATGCTCCCTCATGGAATGTAAAGTCTCTGAGAATGAAAACTCCTCAGGAGGAGAAGCAGAAGGAGTAGTATCATCCACCTCAGAATCAGAGTATGGTGAAAACTCCTGTACATCTTCAGCCGAAGACTCGGAAGTATCAGAATCCTGTTCTAAATCCCCAATTTCAGGTTCCCCCCTAGGCCTCTTATCAGGAGGGGGCATAGAACCCCTAATCATAGTAATTAAATCTTCTGCCATCCTAAGCATATGTCTCTTGTGTACAGGGCCTGCAGTACTAGGAGTGCCAGCTAAACCTGGCCTACCTCTGGGAGAAGCCTTGGGAACAGTAGGGGAAGGCCTAGCTACCTTAGGCAGAGAGGGGAGGACTGCTACCTGAGAGGCCCCTTCAGCCTGGCCTACCTCCTGAGAGGACACATCTTGCAATAGTAAAGTCTCTCCCTGGGACTGTACAGAAATTTCTGTCTGAACCTCCGGTTCTACCGAACCTTCTAAAGAACCGACGTCGGGGACGGCCGGTTCCTCTAACCTAGGCCTAGTCCCTTTGTCCTTGCGCTTTTGAAGCGGCGGAGCATCCGACGGCATTTTGTAGTTACCGCTTCCAAGACTAACCTGGCACAATCTAATCTCCTCTTAATAGTATGTTTGTTAAACCTAGCACAAGAGGGACACCCAACAACGTCGTGCTCAGGCCCTAAACAAGGTATACACAAGTTATGATAATCCCTATGTGGTATCTGTTTCCCACAAGAAATACAGTTATTAACTTTTTCTGACATCCGTAAAATTCTGAGGCAAGAAAAACAAAATATTCTAACGGGTACTTAGCCAACTTTGATTCGGTCTGAAACTCCTATTTCGAAAATCTCAGGACGCCAACCTGCACCGCAACGCTGTTTCTGCATCGGACCACGCGGCAAAAAAGACTGAAGAGATGACGTCGGTCATGCGCATTTATACCCTGACGTCCTGGCGTCGGTTTAATGCGCCATGACCGACGTCAGCCATATACTTTGGTATTCGGGCCGACCAGGACAGCGGTATACCCAAGTGTAAGGACTGCAGCAATGTGAGATGAAGAACATCCACACTGCAAGAAATGGTTGCTAACCTGTTGAGAGTTATGTACCAGATCCTGAAGTGATTTACGATCTAGGGGTTCAGGAGAAGACAGTTTTTATGCAATTCATCTAACAAATACTCTTGGTACAGTATCATATGAAATTGACAGTTTAAAGCCCTCATAGAAAGGGTAGCAGAAGTATACACTTTTTTACCCCATCGCTCTAAAGCCCTAGACTCCCTTTCAGAGTGGAGTGGATTTTTTGAAGTGACAGATGCAACCCCTTTAGGGCCCTGGGAAATAGTTTCTGGATCAGCAGAGTGGGCCTTGTAAAGGAAAAGATGTGATTCCGGGACCCTGTAATACCTGTCGGGTTTGGCAGGGGCCGGAGGGAGAGTGTCAGGGGTTGTGCTAGATTCAGAGTACACATCATCAATGACATTCAAAACAGGGGGAATAGCCAAAGGTCTATGCTGAGGCAAATGCAAGAAGGTCCTTAATCTTTTCCTGGAATCAGAGAATTCCTGGCCCTGCCATTGGAAATGCTCCCTCATAGTGTGCAGAGTTTCCCCAAAAGACAGCTCTTCAGGAGGGGAGGCAAAGGATAGATTCCTCTGCATCAGAATCCTCAGAGGTCGAAAAGCCTCCTCCTGGTAGTCCGAGAGAGCAGAGCCATCAGAGGCCTCATCTGAGGAATGTGGATCAGAGGGCTCAACCCTGGGCCTTTTTTCTATAGGAGGTTGAGAGCCCCTGTCCGGATGAGGCTGAGAGCCCCTAATTAATGAAATAAGGTCCTCTGCTAGACTAAGAATCTGAGAACCTGAAGTGGGTCCCTGAGGGATAACCCTGGGAGGCATAGATTTTGAGTGTTTAGCAGCTTTAGCCCTAGAGAATGCCTTAATAGACATGGATGCAGGAGGCCTGGCTGCACCACGTGCTGGAATAGATTTGTCTAAGGGAATGGTGTCGGAAGGTTCCTGGACACCGGATTCCAAAGGAGATTCAATAACCGATACAGAAGCGGCCTCCGGGGCCGAGGTTGTCGGTTGTACTGTTTCGGTGGACGGAAGTACCAAGGACTCTGTTTCAGCCGAGACCGAGACATTCGTAGGCCTGGCGTGGTTTCAGCCAAACCGGGCCGTGTGTCGGTCCTTGTCCTTCCGTTTCTTAATTAAATGTGAAGTCGGAGTCTCCGACGGCATATTATAAGCAAAACTAGCCCCAAAAAATTCCTCTGCAAAGTCCGCCCGACGTCTAAGGGTGCGTCGGTTGAAGGAAGCACAGGCGGCACAGGCCGAGACGTTGTGGTCTGGGCCTAGGCAAGGTAGGCATTAAGAGTGGAAATCCTTATGAGGTATTTGTCCCCAACGGGGTACTTAGCTTTTTGAAGACGTCAGTAGCTGAAAACACAGGAGCTGGCCGACCGGCACTTGCGAACTGCTTCTGCTTCGGGTGCTGCGCGGCAAGAAAGACTGAAGAAGATGGCGTCGGCTGACGCTTTTATACCCCAGGCGCTCTGACGTCGGGGAAAAGGCGACATCAGCCGACGCTGGACCCAGACTTTGGAATCCGGCCGACCGAAGGGCTGCCTGAGGCAGGATAACCCATATGTCAGGACTGTAGTTGCATCCTTGAAGGACATCCAAGTGGTTAGTCTTGGGGATCTGAGGGTGGGAGTTACGGCGTTCTGATGGGTGAGAAATCCGATCCTGTCTGGGATCCAGTATCCATGGCAGACATTTGGTGTGAGACCGTACGAAGGGGAAAGTACAGTTGTGTACACTTAACTTAAATGTAGATGTTCGAGTGTATTCACTGTTGCAGTCATTACATTTGGGTAATCTGCTGGCAGGTTGCCCTCAGTCGGCCTGATTAACAAAGTCTTGGGTCCTACGTCGGTTGCTGTCCCTTCTTCCATGACGTCAGGTCATCAGGGATATAAAACATACAGCCAACACCATTACATCAGTTTTTCGTGCCCCAGATGTAAGGTGCCCCCCAAATGGGGAGCAAATAAAATTAAAAACAAAACATATACCTCCAACCAAAAGCAAATACACCAAAAAGGCTTTTAAGCATAGTAAAAGAAAGTAGAGGTACAGTCACAGAAACAGGGGGCTGGAGGGAGGGTAACCAGGACTGCAACAGTGAATACACTCGAACATCTACATTTAGCTAAGTGTACACAACTGTACTATGTTCTTCGTGTTTCACTGTTGCAGTCATTACATTTGGGTAGATTCCCAAAGCTATGGTTGGGAGGAGGAAATTATACAGCATTAGGACCAGCTATAAGGCCCTGCAAGACAGCAGTGGCAAAGCCAGCTCTGGATTTAGAGAAAATTGGTAAATGATAATGCTTGGTGAAAGTATGTACAGAACTCCAGGTAGCAGCTCCTAGAATATCCCTGGTAGGAACACCTCTGAGAAAGGCTGCAGAAGTAGATTCAGCCCTGGTGGAATGAGATCTGATCCCCTGGGGGACATGTTTTCCATGGTGCTTATAGCAGAAATGAAAGCAATGGCTTATTCATTTAGAAATGGTTTGTTTTGAAATAGCCTTACCCTCTGCCCCAGCAGCAAATGCTAGTAGCAATTGTTCTGATTTTCTTAGAAGTTTAGTTCTGTCTAAGTAGAATCTAAGTAGTCTGTGCACGTCCACGGAATGCAGAATACATTCCCCTTTGTTCTGTGGATTGGGATAGAAGGTTGGCAAATGAATGGACTGATTAAGAGCCACACTGGAAACCTCCTTGGGCATGAAGGATGGATTGGTCCTCAGAGATACCCTGTCCGCATGAAAGATGATGAAAGGCTCCACTACCATAAAGGCCTGTAATTCAGATATCCTTCTAGCTGAAGTGATTGCTAAAAAGAAGGCTGTTTTCCAAGAAAGACATTTTAAGTCTGCAGTAGCAGCTGGCTCGAAAGGAGGTAGAGTGAGCCTCTCCAAAACAAAGTTAAGGTCCCAGACAGGGGTAGGAGCTCTCCTGGGTGGTCTCAAGTTCTTTGCCCCTCTGAGATACTGCTTGAGCAGGGGATGTGAAAAGAGGGGTGGTTCTGTGTGATAGTAAGCTGAAATAGCTGAAGCGTGGATTTTAATAGAGGAAAAAGACAGGCCCTTGTGAAGCATCTCAGTTAAGTATTGCAAAATCCGAGGTAAATTGGGTGCTGCTGTGCTCATCCCTAAAGATTGGTTCACGGCACAGAATCTTTTCCATTTGTCAGCATAAGATTTTCTAGTACTAGGTCTTCTCACCTCCAAGATGACATCCATCACAGGTTTGCTGAGGGATGCTAAGGGTGATTTTAAGTGATTAGCAAAGCTGAAGGGTTGAATGTTGGGAGCTGTGGGTGCAGAATTTGGTTCTCCTGCTGAGACAGCAAGGAAGGGGTCTGAGGCAGGTGCCATAGAGATATTTGTGACACACTGCGCAGGAGTGGGTACCAGTGTTGGCATTGCCAGTCTGGAGCAATCAAAATCATTCTTGGTTTGTCCTGTTAGACTTTTAGCAGAACTTTGGAGAGCAGAGGCAGAGGGGGAAAGGAGTAGAATGATAGGTTTTTCCAGCTGAAGGACAGAGCATCCACTTTCCAGGCTTTTTTGTGGGGAGTCCTTGTGCAAAATTTGTCCAACTGGTAGTTCTGGGGGGAGGCAAAGAGATCTATGTCTGGGCTCCCCCATTTGCTTGTCAACATGTTGAAAATCCGTGGTTCCAGTTTCCACTCGTGTGGGTCCATGAAATTTCTGCTTAGTCCGTCTGCCAGTGTATTCATTTTTCCTGGCAGGAATTGAGCTTGTAGGTACACTTGGTAACTTAAGGCCGTGTTCCACAATGCCATGGTTAGTTTGCAGAGGGGGTAGGAATGTGTACCCCCTGCTTGTTTATGTACCACATGACCGTGGTATTGTCCGTCTTTACCATTAGTTGTCCTGGAAGAATGTAGTCCTTGAAGGCTGTCAGAGCATTCTGTACAGCTAACATTTCTTTTTGATTGATATATAGGTGCATTTGATTTGGGTTCCATTTGCCATGAATGCACTTCCCTGCCAGGTGAGCTCCCCATGCATAGTCTGATGCGTCTGTAGTTAGGGTTTGGGTGGCATGGGATAGTGTGAATGGAAGTCCCTTGTTTTGGTGGCAGGCCTCTGCACCACAGGAACTCCAGATGTAGGCAAGGTATGACAGGAATCTTTGTTTCTAGGCTGTGCCAATGCTGACTACATAGACTTTTTAAGTACCACTGAAGTTTCCTCATATGCAGTCTTACATATGGAATAAAAAGAATGCAGGAGGCCATGAACCCCAAAAGTCTTGCAGTATTTGTCTTGCATAAAGCAGGGTTTTTGTGGCCACTAGTTTGAAGTTAGTTACCAAATGAATTAGCTTTTCTGGCGTGAGGAAAGCCATCTGGGCAGTTGTATTCAAGCTTGCACCCAGAAATGTAATCTGTTCAGAGGGTACCAGTTGAGATTTCTTTTCGTTTATGGTGTACCCCAGAGAAGTTAATAAGTACAGTTGTGTACACTTACCATAAATGTAGATGTTCGAGTGTCTTCACTGTTGCAGTCATAACTGTTGGGTACTCCCGCCGGCAGTCAGCCCGAGGTCGGCCAGAATATCAAAGTCTGGGTCTGGCGTCGGCTGTTTCAGCTAGTACCCTGACGTCAGAGCGCATGGGTATAAAGCCGACAGCCGATGCCATCTTCTCCAGCCTTTCTTGCCCCTGATGTCAGAAACCCCCATAAAACCAAATGGTGTCCCAAGGGAAACACAAATACACCAGAAAGGTAGTGGAAAGGAAAACACAGTAAGCAAAAAGAAACAAGAGGGGTCTGGAGGGAGGGAAACACCGACTGCAACAGTGAAGACACTCGAACATCTACATTTATGGTAAGTGTACACAACTGTACTATGTTCTTCGTGTTTCACTGTTGCAGTCATAACTGTAGGGTAGAATCCCAAAGCTGAGAATACGGGAGGAGGTTATGAAGTAGAAGGAGCAGCTAGAAGACCCTGCAAGACAGCAGAGGCAAAGCCTGCCCTAGACTTAGAGTACAAAGGGAGGTTATAGTGCTTGGAAAAAGTATGCACAGAGCTCCAAGTGGCAGCCTCCAGAATGTCCTTGGTAGGGACTCCTCTGAGAAAGGCTGCTGAAGTGGCAGCTGCCCTAGTAGAATGAGTCCTGACGGAACCTGGAATCTGTTTTCCATGAAGAGAGTAACAATATCTTATTCCATGAGCAATCCATTTGGATATAGTTTGCTTAGAAATGGCTTTACCAAGAGAACTGGAAGCAAAAGAAATAAGCAATTGATCTGATTTTCTGAAACTTTTAGTTTTGTCCAGGTAAAAACGTAGTTGCCTGTGTACGTCTAATGAATGCAAAATCCTTTCCCCCCTATTTTGGGGTTTTGGGAAAAAGGTAGGAAGGTGAATAGTCTGATTCAGAGCCACTCTAGAAACAACCTTAGGCATAAAAGTAAGATTGGTCCTCAAGGAAACTCTGCCCTGATGGAAGATGAGGTATGGTTCCACGGCCATGAGGGCTTGTAACTCAGACACCCTTCTGGCAGAAGTCAAGGCCAACAAGATAGCTGTTTTCCAGGATAAGAACTTAATGTCCGCTGAGGCAGTAGGCTCAAAAGGAGGCAAAGTAAGCTTTTCCAAAACATAGTTGAGATCCCAAGGAGGGACAGGAGGAGTTCTAGGAGGTTTTAGATTCTTAGCTCCTCTCAGAAATTGTCTGACCAACTGGTGGGAAAAAATGGGAGGATCACAATTGTAATGAGCCGAAATAGCAGAAGCATGAATTTTAATGGAAGAAAATGAAAGACCTTTAATCAAAAGGTCTGAGAGATAAAGTAAAATAGATGAGATGTCAGGTATTAAAGGATCAGAGCCACGATCCTGCATCCAAATACAAAATCTTTTCCATTTAGAAGCATAAGATTTCCTTGTACTAGGACGCCTAGCTTCCAAAAGAACATCTAAAACCTGTTTAGGAAGAGAAGAAGGAATCAATTGCCTTTGGTGAGTCAAGCTGCCAGACAGAGAGTCTTGATTTGAGAGTGAAATACCTGACCCTGATGCTGTGACAGTAGAGAATGGGTCAGAGGAAGATTCCAAGGAGGTACCAGGGAAAGGTGCAGTAGAGTAGGGTACCAAAACTGACGAGGCCAATTCGAAGCTATCAAAATGATCAGTCTGGGTTTGTCTAGCTTTATCTTTAGCAACACCCGAGGCAGAAGAGGAAGGGGAGGGAAGGCATATCCCGAAAGATTCCTCCAGCTGAAGGACAGGGCATCCACTTTCCAAGCTGTCTTGTGGAAGGACCTGGTGCAAAAGAGAGGCAACTGATGGCTGAGATGAGATGCAAACAGATCTATCTGAGGAAGGCCCCAAACTGCAGTTATCTTGCTGAATAAGCTGGGGTCCAACATCCATTCGTGAGGATCCAAAATGTTTCTGCTTAGACTGTCTGCCAAGAGATTTTGTTTTCCTGAAATGAACTGTGCCTGAAGATCCAGATTCAAATTTAGGGCTGTATCCCATAAGTTCATGGCAAGTCTGCAGAGGGGGTAAGAGTGAGAGCCCCCTTGCTTGTTTATGTACCACATGACTGTGGTATTGTCTGTTCGAATTAGCAGAGGTCCTGGCTTCAAAAGAGTGTGGAAGGCTAGGAGAGCATTTTGGACTGCTAACATTTCTTTCAAGTTGATGTGCCATAGAAGGTGTTTGTTTGTCCAAGAACCCTGTTGGCATTTGTCTAGAAAATGAGCTCCCCATGCATAATCCGAGGCGTCCGTGGTTATGATCTGAGTAGGTTGAGGCAGACGAAAGGGCTTGCCTTCGTTCAAAACACACACCCTGGACCACCAAAGGAATTCCTTCTGGAGGCAGGGAATCAGAGGAATCATTGTATCCAGACTGTGGCAATGTTGAGACCATACACTCTTTAGGTATCACTGAAGTTTTCTCATGTGAAGCCTCGCATTTGGAATCAACAGGATGCAAGAGGCCATGTAGCCCAGAGCCTGCAGGAATTTCCTTGCAGTGAGCTGAGTTAATGCTGCCAAGGTCTTGAAGATGGAAGCCAGCTGTAACTGTTTTTCTGGAGTGAGGAAGGCCTTCTGTAAATTTGTGTCCAAAAGAGCTCCCAAGAAGATCATTCGTTGAGAAGGAATCAAATGTGACTTTTTTTGTGTTCACTGAAAATCCCAGTAGAAGAAGAAGACGTTGAACAAAATGCAGATGTTGAAGTAGAAGGTCTTTGCTGTCTGCCTGAATTAGACAGTCGTCCAGATAGGGGTAAATCTGAATCCCCTGAAGTCTGCAGTAAGCTACTACTGGAGCCAGACATTTGATAAAAAATCTGGGCACAGTAGATAAGCCAAATGGCAGTACAGAGAATTGGAAGTGTCTCGAGCCTGCCTTGAATCTGAGGTACTTTCTGCAATGTTGCCTTATGGGGACATGTAAGTAAGCCTCTTTTAAGTCCAATGTTACCATCCAAGCATCTTGTGAGAGCATTGGAAGAAGTTGTTGAAGTGTAAGCATCTTGAATTTTGGAATTTCCAAAAAGGTGTTTAATATTGAGAGGTCCAGAATAGGTCTCCAGGAGTTTTGTTTTCTTGGGACCAGAAAAAGTCTTGAGTAAAAACCTTTCCCCACCTCTAGAGGTGCAACAGGTTCTATGGCTCTTAAGGCTAATAAAGCGTCCACTTGATTTAAGGCCTCTGTCCATTGATGTTTTGGCAGATCTGGCCAGCCGGAAAGCCTTGGCAGAGTGTGAAAGTGGAATCTGTAACCTTTCAAAATCACGTCTAACACCCATTTGTCCTGGGTGATGTGAGTCCAATTTTGGTAAAAAAGAGAAAGTTTTCCTCCGAGAGGGACATCCAGGGAAGGAGGACCTGAAGCCCAACAGAGGGAGTCATTGAGTCTGCTTTCTTTGTGTTTGAGATCTGTCTTTTCCCCTTCTAGGTGAAGAAGCAGTCCACTGTTTAGATCTGTAAGAGGCCTGAGCCTGCCCACCTCTGAGCGCCTATATCTTCCCCTTTGAGGCCTGTCAGAGGTGGGAAAAGACCAATTTTTGGAGGGCCAATTTCTGGAAAATCTAGGAGGCTGAACTTGCAAGAAATCTTTTACAGTCTGCATAGACTTGGCTTTTTATTCCATCTTTTTAATAACCTCCTCAGCCTTAGACCCAAATAAGACATCATGCTGAACAGGGGCATCTAGCAATTTTGCCTTAACCTGTTCAGGTAGGTTCTGCTCACGAAGCCAAGCATGTCTCCTGATAACAGTACCAGAGGCAGCCGCCCTGCAAGAAGCCTCTAAGGCATCAAAACCACAATGTAAACTATGTTTGCTAACCTGTTCAGTAGCATGCAACACATCCTGTAATTCCTTGTCCTCAGCACATGTAGGAAAGGCAGAAATCCTTTGTTTTAAACCAGATAAAAGAAACTGTTGATACTTAAACATGTGAAACTGGCAATTTAAGGCTCTAATAGAAAGGGTAGCTGAAGTATAAACCTTTTTGCCCCACCTGTCCAAGGCACGAGAATCCTTTTCAGAGGGGATCGGATTCTTAGAGGAGGCGGCCTTAGCAGCCTTGGAACCCTGCGAAATAGTTTCAGGATCAGCAGAAGGGTTCTTGAATAAGAATTGATGAGAATCAGGGACCCTGTAAAATCTATCAGGCTTAGAAGGAGCAGGAGGCATGGAATCAGGATTCAAATTAGCTTCACAGAAGGCATCATCCACAATGTCAAGTACAGGAGGAATAGCTAAAGGCCTGTGCTGAGGGAGAAGAAGGAATTCCCTGAGTCTCTTTTTGGAAGCAGAATAATCCTGACCTTCCCAATGAAAATGCTCCCTCATCTCATGTAAGGTTTCCCCAAAAGAGAAATCTTCAGGGGGGGAGGCAGAGGGAACAGAATCCTCTGCATCCGAATCCTCATAAGGAGGAAAGGAGTAATCCTGATCAGAGGAAGAAACAGAAGATACAGAAGCCTGATCAGAGGAATCATAAGGGATATCCTGTCTAAGCCTTTTCTCAGGAGGAGGGTGAGAGCCCCTAATCATAGTTAATAAATCCTCAGCCATCCGAAGTAATTGCTTCTGAGTCTTGGGGGCTGAATCCGAAGAAGCTTGAGCAGAAAGTCTGGGTTTAACAGGAGTCTTTGATTTAGCTTTTGTCTTTGTGGAGATAGTAATGTGTGAAGGCCTGAAGACCCCCTCAGAAGCCGGTACCTGCACAGCGGTTCCGGACCCATCTGAAGGAGCGACGTCCGAAGGTCCTGCAGCAGACAAATTACTAGGCCTAGTTGGCTCACCATGTGAGTCCGTGTCGGCCATCGGTTCTGAAGTGGCGGACGACAGGGGCTGCAAAAGCGCCTCACTGATGACCACCGAACCTGAAGCTGGCTCCGGCTGCAAAGTATTCTGTTTGGACCTCGGAGGCCTGTCCTTGTCTTTGCGCTTCTTCTGTAATCCGGTAGTCGGTAAAGTATCCAACGACATTCTATAATTAAATCGTCTACCGAAGTAATTCAAGGCCCAATCGTACCTACGCTTGATAGTGCGAGAATTAAACCTGGCACAGAACCGACAACAAGAAACGTCATGGTCAGGGCCTAAGCAAGGTAGACAGTAAGAGTGGAAATCTTTATGAGGTATTTGTTTTCCACACGATACACAATTATTAACTTTTTCTGACATCGGAGGAGCAAGAAAAAGGTTTCCCCAACGGGGTACTTAGCTTTGAGAAGAGAAGTAGAAAACTTCGGACCGACGACAATCACACCACGTTGTCTTGAAAACGCCAACCAACAACTAGCGAAATGCTTTGCACCGCACGGCAAGAAAGACTGGAGAAGATGGCGTCGGCTGTCGGCTTTATACCCATGCGCTCTGACGTCAGGGTACTAGCTGAAACAGCCGACGCCGGACCCAGACTTTGATATTCTGGCCGACCTCGGGCTGCCTGCCGGCAGGAGTACCCAACAGTTATGACTGCAACAGTGAAACACGAAGAACATCCCTTTTTACAAATGCCAGATGATTTAGAAGTATGGCCTGGTTTTCTGCCTGAATTAGACAATCGTCCAGGTATGGATATATTTGAATATTTCTTTGCCTGCAAAAAGCAATTACTGGAGCCAGGCACTTTGTGAATACCCTGGGTGCAGTAGACAAGCCAAAGGGCAGTGCAGAGAACTGCTAATGAAAGTAGCCTGCTTTGAAGCGTAGGTATCTTCTGCAAGATTCCCTGATTGGGATATGCAGGTAAGCTTCTTTTAAATATAGAGAAGTCAACCAGGCATCTTTGCCTAGCATATGAAGTAATTGGTGAAGAGACAGCATCTTGAATTTTGGGAATGTCCAGAAAGGTGTTTAGAGTAGACAGGTCCAGAATTGGACGCCATGATTTGTCTTTTCTGGGTACCAGGAAATGCCTGGAATAGAAACCTTGTCCCTTTTCCTCTTCTGGGATGGGTTGAATAGCCCCCATGTTTAAGATTGAAAGTACTTGTTTTTGAGCCTCTGCCCACTGATTTGGGGACAGGTCTGGCTACCCGTTTGGTGTTGGCAACGTGTGGAAATGAAATCTGTATTCCTGGGACACTATATTTAAAACTCATTTGTCAGGGGTTATGAGTTCCCAGTTTTTTTGCATGAAGAGCAATTCCCCCCCCCCAAAGGGGCGGCTAAAAGGTAAGTGCCTGGTAACTTTAAAGGAAAGCCATTGAGACTATTTACCATGGGGGGTACTTGTTATTTCCAGATTTGGAGGTGAAGGCCCCCCATTGCATAGTTCTGTGAGTCCCCTGGGACTGAAACTTGGGAGCTTTTGGTGTGTCTGGGTTTGGCTTGAGAGGATCTGGAAGGAGCTGGAAAGGACCAATTCGTAGTAGGCCAGTGCCTACTAAATCTTGGAGGTTGCACTTGTAAGAAGTCTTTTACAGTTTGCATAGATTTAGGTTGATCTTCCATCTTTTTTAGAACTTCTTCAGCCTTATTGCCAAACAGGCAGTCCTGATTTAAAGGAGCATCCAACAATTTCGCTTTAACATGATTAGGCAGAGATTGCTCCTTAAGCCAAGCATGCCTTCTAAGCACAGACCCAGTCACAGCAGCCCTGCAAGATGCCTCTAAGGAATCAAAACCACACTGCAAAGTATGTTTTCCAACTTGTTCAGCAGAATGCAATAAATCCTGTAAATCTTTATTTTCCACACAGTCAGAAATCAGCATCATTTTCTGTTTAAGCAGTCCAATAATATGCTGTTGATATTTTAACACATGAAATTGGCAGTTTAAAGCCCTGATTGCCAAGGTTGCAGAAGTATAAACCTTTTTACCCCATCTATCCAGCGCCCTGGAGTCTCTATCTGAAGGGGCAGGATTTTTTGCAGTAGAAGCCTTAATGCCCTTGGGCCCCTGAGAAATGGTTTCTGGATCCGCAACAGGATTTTTGAAAAGGAACTTGTGTGACTCAGGAACCCTATAGTATCAGTTATGTTTACTAGGAGCCGGAGGCAGGGAATCAGGGACCATACTGGATTCCGGAAACACATCATCAACAATGTCTAGTACAGGAGGAAAAGCTGAAGGCCTATGCTGAGGTAGAAGAAGGAAATCCCTAAGCCTCTTTTTTGATTCAGAAAATTCCTGACTTTCCCAGTAGAAATGCTCCCTTAAGCTATGTAAAGTTTCCCCAAAAGAAAAGTCCTCGAGGGAAGGGGGGGGAGCAGAGGGAATGGAACCCTTGCATCAGAATCCTCATAAGTATGGATGGACAAATCCAGGTCATTAGAAGAATCAGAAGAAACAGAGTCCTGATCAGAAGATACACAGTCAAGCTCAGCCCCAGGCCTTTTAGAAGGGGGGGGGGGGTGACCACCCCTGATTAGAGTAATAAGATCTTCAGCCATTTTGATAATTTGTTTTTTAGGCATAGGGGCCTGAACATGTGGCCTGGGCATCATTTTTTTAGACATAGATCGAGATTTAGGCCTTAGTATAGTAGGTGGAGTCGGTTTAATATGCAAGTCTGTAGGCCTGAATACACCCTCAGAAGCCGGTGCCTGCACAGCGGCTCCAGACCCATCCAAGGTAGAGACATCTGCGGGTTCTATAGGTGAAGCATCTCGTGACATACCGGACTCCGAATGGGTCTCAGTAGAGGCCTGCGAGTCAGAAGTAGCAGGCATCAGGGGCTGCGAAAGCGCCTCACTGAGCACCAGCGAACTGGCGACTGGCTTAGGAGAAGAGTCGTCAGCAGTTTTGGACCTCGACGGCCTGTCTCTGCCTTTTTCTTTGCATTTATTCAAAATCCTGGTAGTCGGATGGCCAACCAAAGTCATTTCTGGATAATTAAACCGAGAACCGAAATATTTAGTGGCAAAAATGTACCGACGACGGATAGTGTGCTGATTAAATAAAGCACAAAACAGACAGCAAGGTACATCGTGGTCAGGGCCTAGGCAAGGAATACAGTACAGATGAAAATCTTCATGAGGTATTTGCTTTCCACAAGTAATGCAAATATTAACTTTTACTGACATCGGAAAGGAGCAAGAAAAAAAGTTACCCCAACAGGGTCCTTAGCTTTAAGTTGAAGACTTCGGTTCTGAAACTCGAAAAAGAAAATTTCAGGAGTCAGCCGACCGGCACTTGGGAACTGCTTCTGGCACCGCACAGTAAGAAAGACTGATCTAATGGCGTCGGCTGCATGTTTTATACCCCTGATGACCTGATGTCATGGAAGACAGGACAGCAACCGACGCAGGACCCAAGACTTTGTTAATCAGGCCGACTGAGGGCAAACCTGCCAGCAGATTACCCAAATGTAATGTCTGCAACAGTGAAACACGAAGAACATCCATACCTCGACAAAGCCAGAAAGGAGCAATGAGAATAAGAATACTTTAACCTGCTGGCTTTCTGCAGAACTTTCTGAATCATGGGAATTGGGGGCTAAGCATACAGGATAGCTGGAGACCAAAAGTGTACACTACAGCATCCCTGGGTGACTCCCTGCTTGGAGGGATCAGAGCGAAGTACTTGTTGTATTTGGTATTCAGGGGAGATGTAAAAAGGTTGCAGCAAGGTTGACACCATCAGAGAAAGATTTGATTCGCTACGGATTGATTTAGGAACCACTCATGTGGACTCAAGATAGATCTGTTGAGTCTGTCCACTAGAATGTTGGTCTCCCCGGGAATCTGCTTTGCAATAAGAAAGTAGTTTGAAGAGATTGCCCTTCCCACACTCTCATGGCCTACCTGCATAATGGGTATGAATGGGTTCTCCCGTGTTTGTTGATATACCAGACTACTGACATGTCTGTATGAACTGCTATCCTTCCCAGAGGTAGGCAGTCTTGGAAAGTTTGCAGCGTCAGAAGGACTGATCTCATCTCTAGAATACTGATGTGCAATTTGGTCTCTGTTGAGGACTATGTGCCTTGGACCAATCTTCTTTCATAATGTCCCCCCCCCCCCGAACAAGGGTGTGTCTGTGGTCACTGTGTTCCTTGGAGTGGGGAAGGGAAAAGGGCCGGTACAGATAAAGCTCATCCGACAGCATCTACCATTGAAGATGACATCTGCAGACTGGAGTCAGCTTGATCAAGACTTTTAATGAGTGACACAGAATGGACTACTGAACCACTTGAGTCCACCTGAAGTACTTGCATAAAGAATATTGCCAACGCCACTAGAAGCATGGCAGCTGACATGGAACCTAGAACTCTAAAGAAGAATCTTACTGGGGGTGCACATGTGTCCAGTAAGACTTGGACTTGCTGTCTCAGGGATGACGCACAGCTGCTACCTGAGATATTGTATTCAGTTGTGTTCCTACGAAGTCTATCCTTTGCACAGGTGTTAGTTTTGACTTCGCCAAATTTACAGTGATCCCCAGCTGACTGAAGGTGTGCAATGGGTACTGCATTACTTGGACCAGTTGATGCTTCGATAGTGCAGTTAGGCACCAATTGTCTAAGTACGGAAACACCTGGAATCCTTGCAGTATTAGGTGAGCTGCACTACCAACATACATTTGAAGTGAAAAGCAAAGGATCCCAAAAACAAATGGAGAGACACACATTGTCCTGAACGCAATTTATTTAATTCAAACAGTAAAACAGCGTTTTCGCCACACTCATTAGGTGGCTTCTTCAGAGGAAAAAAGGCAGCCAAGGTTTACACACCTTAAATACAAAATAGTTAATTGGAGGCAAATGCAGCCAATTAACAAGTAAAATTAAAACAAGAAAAAGCCTTTGTCAAAAAAATGCACTGAAGCAGCAGGCTTTAAATAAATACCTAACCAGGACAGTCTACATTTTAAAAAAGCTAATACAAAAGCACATATAAGAATGTATACATATAAATAGGTGGTTCATCTACCAAACCACATTATTCATCAAGGAAGAACATACTAGAAATATATAATAAGAAAATATAAAAATAGCAAAACAGTACCAGACCTCGCTAAACTCTAAGTACTAATAATGGGATTACATTACAGAATGAGATGTTACAAGAAACCAGTCACTTAGAGGACAAGTTTACTTTGAAGTACTTGAAGTATGTACTTTTTTAAAAAGTAAAAAAGTAAAAAAATATAATACAGGACAATAAAAGGACAAACAACTAATGGTGAAGGAGAATCACTCCATGTATACCATAAAGTATTTGTAGATTAACAATATGCATACGTGTGGCCAATGTTAAAAGAATTTTACACTTAAACAAGGGCAATAGAAAGCCACTTCATAATGCCCCAACCAACAATATAAATTGTATAAATTGCCAGGAAAACACCTTGAAAAACTGACATGGGAGTAAAAACATCCTATAACAAAAGTAGGAAAATAAACTCTTATCTCATGTAAGATTTCAATTTCAAATACGGCGCAATGTTACAGCTCTCGTTCAACCCTGGTGGGTTGAAAGCATTAACTTTGAGCTGCCAAAGTAATTCACATGTTTCAAGCATAAGGGCAATAGGCCCTCCCCTGGGTAATAATGGAAGATGGTCAATGCCCATAAAAGAGAACACATGCCCTGGGTGGGAGCAAATATGTTTAGCTAGTGCGTTTTCACACTTCCTGTTTTTAATGGCATATAAATGCTGATACATTCTGTCCTTAAGTCTTCTATCCGTCTTCCCGACGTAGAAGGCTGGGCAGCACATGCAAAAGCAATGTATACCACTGATTTAGTGTCACACATAATGCGGTGGCGAATAAAGTATTTTCGCCCTGCTATACAAAAAGTGCTACCTGTTTTAATATGTGTGCAAAAGTTACAAGAACCACAAGAGAAGGAACCATTGGATCTAACACTACAAGCAGAGGAAGAACTCTGTAAGAGTTTTTTAATGTTCCTACCCTTCTGAACACCACAAAGGGCTTATCGCCCAATTTGTCACCTACCAATCCATTACTAGTTACAAAAAAACAGTTTTTGAAAAGAATGTTTTGTATTTCATATGAATTCACTCCAAACGTAGAAATAAAACTACAAGATGTGGCCTTCAAAGATGGCAATTCAGTAGAAGAAACAGAAGCAGCAGTATTAGCATTTATACTAGAGTTAGAATCAACAACAATACCAGTTACAGCTTCTAAGGGTAGAAGGGGGCTATAAAACCACTAGTTCTTTTGTTAAGAACTTCTTCTATTAGTTCAGACACCAAGCCCCTTGGATAACCTCGATTCACAAACAGGTCCCCCAGAAATTGGCACTCGAGATTAAAATCTGTCAAAAGGCTACACATCCTCACCGCCCTCACTAGTTGCCCTTTAACTATAGCCTTTCTAAGCTTAAAAGGGTGAGAACTAGTGAAGTGGAGAAAAGAATTGACATATGTGTCTTTTCTGTAAATTGTGGATTTCAACCTACCCATAGAGTCAGTTCTGGTAAGTTTAACATCCAAATAGTTTATGCTGTCAACATCAAAATGTGAAGTAAACCTAAGAAATGGTGTCGTACCATTAAGGTAATTAACAAACAACTGTGCTGCAGAAGAGTCACCCCTGAAAAGAATAAAAATGTCATCCAGGTAGCGAGTGTAGTAATACAATTTACCATTCCACTCAGGATTATTAAGCACAAAGTTTCTTTCCCAGTATGACATAAAAAGGTTGGCCACGGCAGCCCCACATGGGGAGCCCATGGCCACACCTTTTTTTTGGATGTAAATGTTACGTTCAAATAAGAAAAAATTAGATGACAAAATGATGTTCAACAATTCCGTGACATTGTAAATGACACTTGGGGGAGCCCGAAGCTCATTCAGAAGCAAGTCGATCCACTCGACTGCTTCCTGGTGTGGTATGGATGTGTATAAGTCGACCACATCTATGGTCAAGAAATTAATATCAGCATCCACTACCAGCTCATTTAGATCAGAAAGAAATGACCATGAGTCTTTACATATACTCGGAATGCTTTTCACATACTGATTCAACAAGGCATCCACCAGTTTAGAACATGGGTAGGTAGGGGAAGACCTGCCATCTATTAATGCCCTCATTGGTGGATCCCCAAAGTTTTTGTGAATCTTGGGGATTCCAAACATAACGGGGGTCTTAGCATATAGAATATCTATGTATTTGTAAGTCTCCTCATCAATTCTACCACTAATAAAAAGATCCCTCAAGTACCCCCTTGTCCTATTAGCACTAATGTTCATCTCATTAACAGATGAAGTTTCATATGAGTCGGAGTCAAGGACCCTATGCATTCTTTCTACGTAATCCACGTGTTCAAAGATGGCTAATCCACCACCCTTGTCAGGCTTAATAATCCTGACCCCTGCACTACGCAGATCACACAACGCCTCAAGTTGTTCTTTTGAAATGTTAAAGCGATTAGGACCAGGATTAGGCCTCTTCATCAAAAACCTAATATCCAGCTCGCAGGCACTTTCAAACATTTTAAGAGCAACATGGAGGGGAGGGTTAAACACACTTGAGAGCTTTAATTTTGAAACTGGTGGTTCTGCAGACAGATTAAACAGGAGTTTCAAATTCAACTTGCGAACATAGCATTTTAGATCGAGTAAGACCCTGGCCAAGTCACATTTTCTAGAAGGGACAAAGGTATTGCCCAGAGCTAGTAACTCTACAAGTTCTTCTTCCAAACTAAGATGTGAGAAATTATAAATGGTAAAATCACCTTTCTTGTTCGTGACAATCCTAAGGGAAACACTGGGAACCCCTAAGGGGTCTGTATCTAGTTGTTCCAATTCCTGTTCCCCCTGCGTGTCCCTTGTTGTTCCTGTTCCCTAAAAAAGCGTTACTGGTATTAGGTGCATTATTAAAACCATTAGCACTAGCGGGGGCGGGCATGGCTGTATTCTCCACACTAGTGTCCTGCCTATTTCTGTTTCGGTTACTCCTACGTAGAGGTTGATCATTACTCAATGGAGTACCCTGTCTACCTGTATTATCGGAATCAACAACAGTATTAACATCAGGTGGTTCAATTGTATCAGGCACACTAGTAGTATTAGTTTGGACCCGCAAATTAGGAAAGGCCATGTCTCTAGAGTAGGATAACCTATCTCTGTGCAGTTTTTTAGCCTTGTTAGTTTTTAACTTAACCATGTAAGTGTCAATACTAGAGAAAATCCGTGAGTGGTCATATTTAAATTGTAAAAAAGCATTATTAATCTTAATTTCCTCATCCAGCAGACAAACCTCCTTAGTAAGTTCAACAATACATAAAGAATAATGTTTAACAAGCAGTTCAAGTAGCTGCAAGCCCTGCGTCTGAAATAAAACCTTTAAGTCGGTTAAAAAATCATCACTGTTAAGCAACCTAGAGGGTACAAAACTGCTCCTCAGTCCCTTAGGGACAATACCCTCGTTTAAACATTGTTTAAAATAAGCAGTTTCTAACTGCATTTTCCTAAGCTTGAGTGTCTTAGAGTCCAACATTTTGAGTTTATCTGACAAGCTGGCAGTAGCATTAACAACAGCACCTCTGTCTTGCACCGGCGGGGCATCGTTAAAAGGCTTCACAAACAAAAGAAAGTCACCTGTATTAGCAATCCATTCGGATATGGTTGCTCCACCAATAAGTGCTTCAACACGGTCTGTAGACTCTGGTCGTAAAGGGTTACGCTGGTTATCAGAGGTATCCATAAGAGAATTAACAAAGGGCAAGGAAGCCCCAAGTGGTTGCGCCGCTGTTATCGATGCCTGAGAGTTAGAAACAAGCCCATTTACTGAGTCTCTCGTATTAACCAAGTCCCTTTGTTGAAGTGCAACAGAGCTCTCAAAAACAGCAAAACGCTCATTGAGCGCATCAATTTTTTGCGACAGCGAAAAAAGCAGGTTAGGCATGCCCGTGACATCCGAATTAGATGTATCCATGTTAGTATGACCCGCAGGACTCTCCATGTTAAAGGATCCACAAAAAAGGAAACACCAACAAACTGTAAATAGTCCACAAACTAGTGAAAAGCAAAGGATCCCAAAAACAAATGGAGAGACACACGTTGTCCTGAACGCAATTTATTTAATTCAAACAGTAAAACAGCGTTTTCGCCACACTCATTAGGTGGCTTCTTCAGAGGAAAAAAGGCAGCCAAGGTTTACACACCTAAATACAAAATAGTTAATTGGAGGCAAATGCAGCCAATTAACAAGTAAAATTAAAACAAGAAAAAGCCTTTGTCAAAAAAATGCACTGAAGCAGCAGGCTTTAAATAAATACCTAACCAGGACAGTCTACATTTTAAAAAAGCTAATACAAAAGCACATATAAGAATGTATACATATAAATAGGTGGTTCATCTACCAAACCACATTATTGTGGCCATGGGCTCCCCATGTGGGGCTGCCGTGGCCAACCTTTTTATGTCATACTGGGAAAGAAACTTTGTGCTTAATAATCCTGAGTGGAATGGTAAATTGTATTACTACACTCGCTACCTGGATGACATTTTTATTCTTTTCAGGGGTGACTCTTCTGCAGCACAGTTGTTTGTTAATTACCTTAATGGTACGACACCATTTCTTAGGTTTACTTCACATTTTGATGTTGACAGCATAAACTATTTGGATGTTAAACTTACCAGAACTGACTCTATGGGTAGGTTGAAATCCACAATTTACAGAAAAGACACATATGTCAATTCTTTTCTCCACTTCACTAGTTCTCACCCTTTTAAGCTTAGAAAGGCTATAGTTAAAGGGCAACTAGTGAGGGCGGTGAGGATGTGTAGCCTTTTGACAGATTTTAATCTCGAGTGCCAATTTCTGGGGGACCTGTTTGTGAATCGAGGTTATCCAAGGGGCTTGGTGTCTGAACTAATAGAAGAAGTTCTTAACAAAAGAACTAGTGGTTTTTATAGCCCCCTTCTACCCTTAGAAGCTGTAACTGGTATTGTTGTTGATTCTAACTCTAGTATAAATGCTAATACTGCTGCTTCTGTTTCTTCTACTGAATTGCCATCTTTGAAGGCCACATCTTGTAGTTTTATTTCTACGTTTGGAGTGAATTCATATGAAATACAAAACATTCTTTTCAAAAACTGTTTTTTTGTAACTAGTAATGGATTGGTAGGTGACAAATTGGGCGATAAGCCCTTTGTGGTGTTCAGAAGGGGTAGGAACATTAAAGAACTCTTACAGAGTTCTTCCTCTGCTTGTAGTGTTAGATCCAATGGTTCCTTCTCTTGTGGTTCTTGTAACTTTTGCACACATATTAAAACAGGTAGCACTTTTTGTATAGCAGGGCGAAAATACTTTATTCGCCACCGCATTATGTGTGACACTAAATCAGTGGTATACATTGCTTTTTGCATGTGCTGCCCAGCCTTCTACGTCGGGAAGACGGATAGAAGACTTAAGGACAGAATGTATCAGCATTTATATGCCATTAAAAACAGGAAGTGTGAAAACGCACTAGCTAAACATATTTGCTCCCACCCAGGGCATGTGTTCTCTTTTATGGGCATTGACCATCTTCCATTATTACCCAGGGGAGGGCCTATTGCCCTTATGCTTGAAACATGTGAATTACTTTGGCAGCTCAAAGTTAATGCTTTCAACCCACCAGGGTTGAACGAGAGCTGTAACATTATTTGAAATTGAAATCTTACATGAGATAAGAGTTTATTTTCCTACTTTTGTTATAGGATGTTTTTACTCCCATGTCAGTTTTTCAAGGTGTTTTCCTGGCAATTTATACAATTTATATTGTTGGTTGGGGCATTATGAAGTGGCTTTCTATTGCCCTTGTTTAAGTGTAAAATTCTTTTAACATTGGCCACACGTATGCATATTGTTAATCTACAAATACTTTATGGTATACATGGAGTGATTCTCCTTCACCATTAGTTGTTTGTCCTTTTATTGTCCTGTATTATATTTTTTTACTTTTTTACTTTTTAAAAAAGTACATACTTCAAGTACTTCAAAGTAAACTTGTCCTCTAAGTGACTGGTTTCTTGTAACATCTCATTCTGTAATGTAATCCCATTATTAGTACTTAGGGTTTAGCGAGGTCTGGTACTGTTTTGCTATTTTTATATTTTCTTATTATATATTTCTAGTATGTTCTTCCTTGATGAATAACGTGGTTTGGTAGATGAACCACCTATTTATATGTATACATTCTTATATGTGCTTTTGTATTAGCTTTTTTAAAATGTAGACTGTCCTGGTTAGGTATTTATTTAAAGCCTGCTGCTTCAGTGCATTTTTTTGACAAAGGCTTTTTCTTGTTTTAATTTTACTTGTTAATTGGCTGCATTTGCCTCCAATTAACTATTTTGTATTTAAGGTGTGTAAACCTTGGCTGCCTTTTTTCCTCTGAAGAAGCCACCTAATGAGTGTGGCGAAAACGCTGTTTTACTGTTTGAATTAAATAAATTGCGTTCAGGACAACGTGTGTCTCTCCATTTGTTTTTGGGATCCTTTGCTTTTCACTAGTTTGTGGACTATTTACAGTTTGTTGGTACCAACATACATTTGGTAAACACCCAGGGGGCTGTCGTGAGTCCGAATGGCAGTGCTCTGAACTGGCAATGACTGGCTTCCAGCCAGAAACGCAAATGTCTCCTAGAACGTCTGTCGATCTTTTTATGACAGTACGCATCTTGGAGATTTATAGAGCACATCCAATCATCCTTGTGCAGTAATGGCAGAAAGGACTAAACTGTCACGATGCAAAACTTTGACTCCTTGCCAAACATATTTAGCTTGCTCAGGACTGACATCAGTCTTAGGTCCCCTGTCTTTTTTTGGCACCAAAAAGAAATATGAGCAAGTTCCGTATCCTTGCTGTTCGGATGGGACCTCTTGGATGACTCTTTAGTCTAGAAGTTTTTGAACTTCTTGCATGGTGTACTCCTTCTGACTGGGTGGAATGGCGGGGAGATTCCTTTTGGGGGGAGCTGGAGGACGGAAAAAAGGAATGTAATAGCCTCTGGAGATTATTCTTAGCACCCAGATGTCATTTGTTAGCTTTGTCCAGGCATCTAGGTGCAATGAAAGCCTGCCCCTGACTACCTCCAGAGTAGGACAGTCAGGCAGGACTTCAGGAGCACTGGTAGGGCTGGTCAGAGAAAGGCTCTCTAAAGACCTGATTCTGTGGACCCCGGCCCTTCTACATCTAGGGTGGCATCTCAGATTCAAACCTCGTCCTCTGCATCTGGATGAGGAGTCTTTGTGAGAGCCCTGGAAAGAGCCCCGAGACTTCCTGAACCACATTTTCTTCCCCACTGCATGGGTTCCTGAAAAAGGCCTTCGAGGAGAAGAAAACATGATCCCTACAGCAGACAGGTCTTTCCCCTCTTGCTCACTGTGGGTAAGTGTTTCCTTAACCGATGTTCCAAACAAGGAAGAACCAAAAGGGGGCATTGCTAAAGGACAACTTAAGAGTTCCACAAAGCCTCAACCAGGCATGTATCCGGCAGGGCTATGCCTGATCTGGTCAATCTAGAAGGTCCTTCTGCCACATAGGAGATCAACCACATCAACGGAATTTAACAAGGAAGCAAGAGTCGACAGTTGGGGAGAAACTTTAAGTCCCACTCCAACATGGACTTGGTGAGCTCCATGACCAAATCCTTCTGAAGGTAAATGAAATGTGCCAAAAATAGTTCAACACTCTCACCATAAAAGTAGATGAGGCATAGATGCACTTCCTGTATCTGTCAAATGCCTGACACTTCTTGTTCAGGGGATGGACAGAACAGCTCTGTTCTGCTAGCTCCTTCTTTGTTGCTGCTGACACTATGCTGGCATAAACTGGAATGTCTTTGCTCCAATGGGGGGGTGATCATACAGAGGGCTTAGGAACTTGTCAGCGCCCTTGGGAATAATCTCCACAGTGTCTGGCTCCTTCCAATCCCAGTGGGAAAGTAGGTCAATAAGTTCATCTGCCAGTGGGGTCACCCTGGTCATAGATGGGCCCGCCCCAAAAGCCTCCAGAAACACAGATTCCTCAGAAGGAGATTGGGAAGACCATCCACCCTTTTGCTTGAGGATCTCTAGGATATTTCTGAAGGAGATGTCATCAGGTGGTGATTGAGGGAATCCTTCTCACTCACTGAAATTGGTATCCTCTGTCAGAGACTCCAAAGTGGAGTGGACGTACTTCCTCCTGTATGTCCTCTTCCGATGCATCTCTACAGTGGGGCAGTCAGGGGAGGACTCAGAAGAAGAGGGGGCCCCCTGTAGATGGAGGGAATGGAGGACCTCCTGGGTGGGCTGACTATGGACCGGACGAATGGGGCCAAGGCTCAGACTGAATAAAGGCTGTATAGCTTCCTGGGGGAGGGGGTGCGGCGATGCATCTCTAGGCCTAGAGAATGCCCTCCCTGCTACCTGAAAAGCCGACAAACCTGGGGATCCTTCCCCCTCCCTCCCCAGAGCCAAAATCGCCAGAGGAGAAAAGGAAGGTACAACTCCAGATTCTTTGTCTCCAGAAAATACCAGCCCCGAACTGTCAAGAGCCGAAGCCCCTAGGGGGGAGGGAAGGGATGGGTCCAACCATGTTGGACATGAAACTACCCCCACATAGCCGGCACCGATGCCTCAGGTCCGGGACCCACACTCCTCAGACAGCATCGATGCAAATAAGATGAAACTCAACCAAAGCAGAACAAGGGTAGTCCAGAAACGACACACCAGCGTGCAGTACAGGAAAAAAAACACTTTAATTTAGTGCTTTCGTCAAAAACTAGACCATCAGTATACCATGCATCTACATGGTCGTTATTTGGACGACCTTGTCCTATTTTGAAAAGGGACTGAGAAGGAACTAGATGAGTTTTTGTCTTACATTAATGAGACTTTTGAAGTTCACTATGGTTAAGGACAATAATACCCTACATTTTTGGATGTAACTATTAAAAAGGACTACACTAGAAAAATATTCACTTTCCAGTTGTATAGGAAACCAACTTACTCTAATTCCCGTTTGCACTACGAAACCTGGCACCCTGTACACCAAAAGAAAGCCCTGGTAAAAGGGCAATTTGTCAGGCTGGCTAGAATGATCTCTGAGGAAGGAGACTTTGCAAAGGAAAGTGAGGTATTAAAAGAAATGTTATTTAGTAGGGGTTACCCTACTGACTTCGTGGTCAACATCTATAACAAAGTCAAAAATAAGAGAGAAGTTGGCATTTTTCATATACTCTTGCCTAATCACCTGAGTGGAAGGGAGGACCTTGAGAGAAGTGGCAACAAATTTAGTAGGGCCTTGGTCCTTCCATTTACCATGAACTTCTTTGACATACGGCACATTATATCAAAGTTCTGGAAGAATTTTAATTTGGATAGTAGTATCAACATATTGGTGGGGTGTCAACCGATGGTGGTGTACAAGAAGGACAACTCAATAAAGGGGCTGTATGAAAGAAAAAGAAATATACCTGAGAAGGGTGGTTGTTTCAAATATGGGAGATGCTCTCAGTGTCCTTATATATTCAATGTGGACAAGTTATTTATTAAAGGCTACGGGACTATATTACCTTGTAAAAAATATTTGTGTTACTCTACAGGTATTGTCTACATAGCTAAGTGTGATTCATGTGGGGTTCTATGTAGGGAAAACTAAGAGAGCTTTGAAGCAAAGGGTTTATGAGCATACTTATGGCATCAGATGTAAAAATGAAAAAAAATGCTTTGTATAAACATCTTAGTTTTTTCCCTTCACAAGCTTTTAAATTTTGTGCCATTGAGCATGTTGATCTGGGTCTTCGGGGGGCTCTGATGAGTACCTAGAATTCCTTGAACTGAAATGGCAAATTAAGCTTAATGCCTGCCAGTTTCCTGGTTTGAACGACAAGATTAGTATAAGTTCATTGTTGAAGCTTAAATCATTACATTTTATAAAAAGAATGCTGGGACATAACTTAATTGTTTTAATATTGTAGTTTCTAATGTTTTAAAAGTCTTGATATTTAAACTTTTTTACTGCAACCTTTTTATTGCACTGTTTAAATTATATATGCAAATGTTGATTATTTTTCACAAGGGGAAATTATGTCACTTAATTGTTTGATTACTGCTGGGGAGGGGAGAGTATTTAAACTTGATTTATTAGATACATGGTATACTGATGAAGTCTAGTTTTTGACAAAAGCACTAAATTAAGTGTTTTCTTTCCTGTACTACGTGCTGCTGTGTCGTTTCTGGACTACCCTTGTTTTGCTTTGGTTGAGCATCGATGCAAAGCCGGACTAGGACACTGCTGGAGTCGAGGAAAGTACTATTCTCAGCTCTAATGATGCCTCTCTCAAGGCATCCAGGGGTTCCAAAGTGGGCAAAGAGGAGTGGCTAACAAGCGTGATGGGGCTCTCATGGATCCAAGATGGACAGAGACTGTAAAAGCCGCATCTCGATGTGAGCCTTAAGTAAACTCCTCATCATCCTGTCCATCTTGTAATGGAAAAGACTAGAGGATCTGGAAGATACCAAAGAATGAGAAGATCTAGCCGGAGAAGGGGACTTGCTGCGTATTGGTGTATGGCACAGAGATTTTCGATCAGATACCTTTGGATCAAAGAAGACTTGATCGGACATGGAGAACTCTGAATCAAAACTATCTCAGATGGATCCGATAGCCCCTTCGGCTCCAAACCTTTGCATCTGAAGGTGGTCGTGTCCATGGTGAAGTCACATCAGGCAAGGATAAAAAAAAAAAAAAAAAGTCTGATCCGAGGAACTCCACTGATCCGAGGGAGGTCTGATTTTCCTCTGATCCAATGAGCTTTGTCTCTTTTCCCGTCCAGAAGCAGATACGCCCGGGCACGCTGGAGGGGAACAGTTCTTGGTGTCCTCTGAAGCTCCTGGTTTGGAGGGAGTTTGAGCTCCAGATGAAGGCAGAAACCCTTTCAAGATTAACTTGTTGTGGCAATCCACCAAAGGGTGGGGGGGTTGAAACCCATGGAAGTCTCACAGTCCTGCTCTAAATGAGAGTCACCTAAGCAAAAGCCACACATCTCTTGGGCATCCAAATTTAGAATTTTGTGCCCACAAGAGGTGCATCTCTTAAAGCCAGTGGATTTATCCACCACTGGCCCAGTTATGCCACACACACACACACACACACACACACACACACACACACACACACACACACACACACACACACACAAAAGAGTAGTAGAGAGGAGCCACACACACCCATAACTATCCACCTCTATTAACTAACAACAACAAAAGCAAAAAAAACAACAAGCAACAATAACAACCATAAACTCAAAGACACAGGGAAAGATTTTTTCTTTTTTTTTAAACAGAGAAGAAAAAGGAACACAGGCCAACGGTCATACAGGAGAGAGGGAAAGGAACAACCCTAACACTCCAAATACTGAGAGGAGGTACATAATTATTTAGAAAAAAGAAAAGGCTTTAAAAAGTGAAAGCAGAGCTGAAAACTACGAACTTATCTGAAACAAACGCTCGAGACCAGTTGCAATCACATATATCCAGGAAGGCGGTAAATGAGATCTGAGGAGTTAGGGGAGATTCAGCACATTGTGGGAGTGGGAGGAACTTGAGACTTGAAGCATAGAACTTTTGGAATAGCGGGATCAGATCTGATGTGGGAGCCTATGACCCAGTCGTGAGGAATAATGAAAGGAACAGCATTGGATATAAAGTTAAACATTAAGAAACAACACAATCCATGTGAAGGGTGTCGTGGCTTTGCAGCTAGCACTGCTGATTACTGGCATTTACAACTCCCATTCAGAGCTTCAGTTGAGACTTCATCTCTGTGGATTTTACATTTTCTACCCAAATTCACAAGGGGTTCCTGCCAGGGTTTTCCATTTCACCCCCTACTGCAAATACATGCTAGCAGATTTATGTGTAGTACCACACAGACTCTGTGTTCACTGTAACAGTGACTGTTTCATCCAAAGCTGTCTTCTGCCTTTTGGCCATTCCTTACCAGGACAAGCTCTGGCTACTACATCTCTTAATATAAAACAGATACCAAGAACTGACTTTACAACAATAAACATTTAAACAAGTTTTAATTCATACAGTTTGTAGCATCAACGGGACAACCACGGCAGTCAATATTATACTAAAGTCAATGATAAAAAATAATATACTTAATTACTGTTGTTAAAATGACTGTAGTATCAGAAAACGAAACGCCAAACTAGCAAACTGGCAAAAATATTTATTGAACGAAGTAAGCGCTTTCACCACAAGGGCTTCATCAGACTTACAAAAACCATTCTATCATACATTTAAATAGTAAAATCTAATTAAAAAACATGACATCACTTCCTTCTTAACCAGCAAAAAAAGAGAAAAGAATAAAAAGCTGTGGCAATTCAATTAATCATAGCATCTGCCTAAACAATCATTAATAGAAAGAAGCAACGTCAATTTACTATGCCAAATACAACTTAAAACATATAGTGGCATCAAACATATTCTAAAAACCACAGATATAGAAAGAACAATCACATAGAATAATGTAGACAGCCACTTAATATATGTAGTATCTGCTTAATAACTTTTAGTTATGTACTTACCATAACTTTGGATGTATGGGATCCATCTCGCCTACATTCATGACAGATGGGGTTCGGAGCCGATCCATCCACTAATACACTAGCACGAAGTCTCTCATTGGCTGGGCTACTCCCTATCCCAGGATGCACTACACCTGCTTCCCCAGATCTTGTTTGTTCGCTTTCATACATCCATGCAAACACAAAAAGTAGTAATCACTATAACCAACTAAAGTTCTTCAAGAAAGAACACCAAGAAAGAGGTGACTACAGCTCCTCTAAATCCAAATGGAAGGGGGAAGGAGGGTGGGTACTTATGAATGTGAAGTAGATGGATCCCATACATCCAAAGTTATGGTAAGTACATAACTAAAAGATGTAATGGGATCCTATCTCCTACATTCATGACAGATGGGACAGCGTCCCTAGCACCTACATCCCGGGTGGCTCATTGGAACACACTCCTGAGAACCGTGGAACCAAAGGAAGCTCTGCCTCGAGAAACCACATCCAATTTGTAATGAGAAATAAAAGTGTGCGGAGAAGTCCAGGTTGCCGCAGCACAAATGTCATCAATGGATAACTTGGAGTGAAAGGCTACCGAAGTAGCCATAGCCCTGGTAGAATGAGCCTTGACTGGAAAGGGAAGATCTTTTTGGCCTATGAATAAACAAAAGTGATACAATCCTTAATCCATTTTGATATGGAAGCTTTTGATACTGATTGACCCAATTTGTTCGGTGCAAAAGAAACAAATAATTGATTTGATTTTCGTGTTTGAGCAGTTCTATCCAAATAAAAACGTAACTGTCTATGTACGTCCAATTGATGCAAAGTATATTCTGCGTTATTAGAAAATTCTGGGAAAAACACAGGGAGTTCTATGGTTTGTTGCAAGCAGAAAGAAGAGGCCACCTTTGGAATAAATGCAGGGTTCAATTTTAAAGAAACTCTATGTTTATGAAAAATCAAATAGGGAGGATCAGAACAAAGAGCTTGAAGTTCTGAAACTCGTCTAGCAGATGTTATGGCTACTAAAAGGCTGTTTTCCAAGACAGAAATTTTAAATCAGAGGTAGCAGCTGGTTCAGTTAGGGCAGCAAGAACCATATTCAAATCCCAAGGAGGAACAGGATGAGATAAAGGAGGCCTAAGGAGCCAAGCTCCTTTAAGGAACGCCTTACAAAGTTTGTGAGACATCAATGACGGTTCAAATGAAGCATGAAAATTAGAGATTGCCGCTAGTTGAACCTTAATGGTAGAAACTGAAGATCCCGACTGAAACAGGAAGGCCAGAAAATTCAAAACCTCCGATACTGGAGCAGTGAGAGGATCAATCCCTCGCTCTTGAGCCCAGAAGGCAAACCTTTTCCATTTACTGGAATAAAGTTTGATGGTGGAAGGTTTATGGAAGAGGACAGAATGTGAACCACATCCGCGAGAGGCATTATCTCGGACTAAGGATGGAAGTGGAGACACCATGCCGCCAACATCAGGGACCTGAGAGACGGATGAAGCCGCCTGACTGATGAGTCAACAGGTCTGGCACGGATCCAGAAACCATGGACCTTCTATCGCATGCCTCTGTAGGAAAGGGAACCAAACTTGACGAGGCCAGTGCGGGCAATCAGAATCATCTCGCCTCCATGAAAATGGCCTCCTGGATCACCCTCGGTAGGAGGGGAATGGAGGGAAGGCGAGAGAAGACCGGAGGGCCAACTGTGGGTCAGCCCTGGGAATCTGTCTCTGGGAAGGGAACAGTGTGAAGAACTCTGTGCATTTCGCATTGTGGGGACTGGCAAACAGATCGCAGCAAGGAAGACCCCATCTGTCGAAAATTTTCGCAGCTATACTCTGATTGAGGGACCACAAGAGAATGGTCCTGCTTAGTCTGTCCGCAATCACATTGGACTTCCATTAGAAAGCGGTTGGTAGCTACCAGTGCCAAAGTCTCATGGCTTCTCTGCATAGTTGGTAAGACCTGGTACCTTGTTTATGTACCATACTACCGACATGTTGTCGGATAGGATCGCAATCGGGCCCAGTGGGAGAGCGTGATGGAGAGCTTGGAGTACCAATAGTACCGCTCTCATTTCCAGGACATTGATATGCAAATGTGTTTCCTGGCTCTGCCATGTGCCTTGGACCGACCTGTCCAGGTAATGACCCCCCCCCACCCTACCTGGGAGGCGTCCGTGGTCACAGTGGCAACGGGACGTTGAGGAATAAATGATCGCCCTTGGTCGAGATTTGACTGTAGAAGCCACCAACGCAGATCTCGACGGCAACTTTCCGTTAATATGACTAAGTGGTTCAAGGGTAGTTCCTGATAAGACCATTGAACCGACAGTAGCCATTGAAGAATTCGCATGTGAAGTCTGGCCAAGGGAACTAGAAGTATAGTCGATGCCATCGAGCCCAACAGTTGTAGGATCCGATGGGCCGGGGCTCTTTGTAAGTGAAGGCAGGATTTGACTTGATCTTGTAAGATCTAAATTCTTGCTGCCGCAAAAATTCTTTTTGTGTCTAAGTCTGTGCCTATGAAAGTAATACGCTGAGAAGGCTGTAGTACAGATTTTTGCAAATTGAATGTGATCCCCAAAAAGCTGCCCAAGGTGAATGTCGCTCTGAGCGCTTGGAGAAGTAGATGCTCTGAGGTGGCTGTAAGGAGCCAGTCGTCCAGATAAGGAAACACCTGGAATCCCAGACTTCTCAGGTGAGCAGTTACCACTGCCAGACATTTGGTGAACACCCTGGGGGCTGTGGTGAG
The DNA here is from genome assembly GCF_019279795.1 of Protopterus annectens. Classification (NCBI taxonomy): domain Eukaryota; kingdom Metazoa; phylum Chordata; order Ceratodontiformes; family Protopteridae; genus Protopterus; species Protopterus annectens. Next base: position 188,727,531 of record NC_056731.1, read on the forward strand.
ACCAAAGGGCAGTGCTCGGAATTGAAAATGACTGGCTCCGAGGTGGAAGCGTAAATGTCTCCTGGACTCTTGAGCTATGGGAATATGATAGTAAGCGTCCTGGAGATCTATTGAGCACATCCATGCATCTTTTCCAGCAAAGGAAGAATGGATTGAAGAGTGACCATTCGAATTTGGACTTCGATTCAGTGAGCTGAGGTCCAATATGGGCCTGAAGTCCCTGTCTTTTGGTACCAAAAATAATTTTGAGTAAGTTCCTGATCCGATCTGGTCTGTGGGGACAGGCTGGATGGCTCTTTTCTAGCAGCTTTGAAATTTCTAATGCTGCCTGATCCCGCTGACTGGGTGGCACGTCCGGGATTTTTATAGAAGGGGGTTTGGTGAAAGGAATGATATATCCTCCGGTAATAATGCGGAGCACCCACGATCGCTTGTTATGGATTCCCAAGCTTGTGGATGCGCTGCAGCGACCCCGACTGGCTCGAGTTGCACAGTCGGGCAACCACCAGGAACGCTGGTTGTATGAAGAACCACGAAGGAATCGCGGTCTCCAGAGTTACGGGGCCTCTGCCACCTCTGGGCTTCCAAAATCCCCTGCCTCTGGAGGGGAATCACTGGGTGGAGTAGGGAAAGACTTTGGGATTTTTAAACCACATCTTCCTCCTCTCCCAGCCTTGGGATAAGGCCTGGAAGGAGCGGAATACCCCAACGGCAGTCAAAGTCTTGCCCTCCTGCTCACACCGAGTGAGTGTGTCCTTCACCTTGGGTCCAAACAACGATGACCCATCAAAGAAAGAAGACTTGAAGGCCTCCGTAAATGAACACAAGCGTAACCAGGCTTGTCTCCTAAGGGCAACGCCTGTTCCTCTGCTTACTCGCCCCCTCGGCCGCATACGAGATGAGCCGCATGGACGAGTTGACGATAGAAGAAAGGGTAGTCATCTGTGCGCCAACAGTCGAGGCCAGCGCTTCAGGTAGATTACCAACAAGGAGTCATTTAGCTCTTTGAGAAGATCCCTTTGGAGCCTCGTAAAATGACATAAATAATTCAGCGACCGTAAGGTAAAGGCCGCTGAGGACAGGCACGCTCCCATACCTATCCATACTCCTAGAATCCTTATTAGGAGGATGAATAGAGCCTCTGCCACGTCCTGCTGTGTGGCAGAAGCCACCACCAAAGCATCTACCGGTACACCCTTAGTAAGAAATTCTTTCTGGGGGGGGGCTGATAAGAATTTGTTAGGCCTTCCACAGAATCAGGGGTGCTCCCTTCGAGAGACCACATCAAGGAGCTCATCGAAGGGCGGAGACACCCAGGAGGCGGAGGGCTGGGCCCCAAAGGCCTTGAGGAAGACTGACTCCTCAGTTGAAGGGGTTTTGGCTTGCCAGTCACCTCTCTGTCTCAGAATCTCCAAGATATCTGAGAAGGAGATATCATCCGAAGATGATTTGCGGGACCCTTCAGCGTCATCGAGGTCAGTATCTGATGCAATAGACTCATCTTGGGAGTCTACGTGCTTCCTCTTTCACAATTTCTTCCGTGGAGGTTCGTCCGAAGCAGTTTCGGACGGACCACCCGGAAGAAGGGAACCCCCGATCGAGGTATCCTCAGGCCCTAGGGCGGGGCTGCAATGTAACAGAGGCACCAGTCTCCAGGTCTAGGGACGGTAAGGTAGATTCTAGTTGAGCCGGCAAGGGCATGGCCAGCGCGCTCCTCATGGCCTCAAAGGCCGGACCTCCAGAATCCAAGGAAGTCACTGGCGAGGCCACGATGGCACTGAATTCCAGCAGCCGATGCTCCGAGGAAGACTAGGCACCAAGCACCTAATCCCAAAGTATTCCCTCGGGCCCGGCCAGGTCGCAGTGCCAAACCCTGAACCGGAGGACAGGGGCATGGTCGGAGCCGAGAGGCCTGAAAGGGGTCTCTGCTCTGGCTCCACATTGCTCCACCACCACCGGCTCCAACAACTCAGAGGAGGTTGGAGGAGGAATCAACAGTGTCGGGGATCGGCTCAAGCAAACTGTGCTGGGAGACCATTTTAGCAAATACTGGAGATTGGAAGAGCCTCTGTAAAACCCGATCCAGGTCCGAATCAGATAGTCTCGAGGATTTAGAGGAGGTAGACACTCGAGAAGATTTTCTTCTCGGCCCGAGCGGCTCCAATACTGTCGGCGCCGACTCCACCAACTCATGGACCACCATCGGCGCCGAGGAAGCCTTTCTTCGAGCCGAGGGTGAAGAGTCTGAGCTGGCCATTGTTCAACTTGCGGCTCAAGACAATGGAGCGAAGCTGGAGGTATCGAGGCAGACTCCGGCCCAAGTCAGTGGAGCCGAGGAAGAAGAAATCAACTTTTACGGACTTGTCGGAGCCGACGATCTTTTCTTTTTGGAAGCAACAGGTGGATTTAAAGCTTCCTCAAAAGAGGGTTTAATAAGCCCTTTTAAAATGAGCTTGTTCTTACGCTCTTGAAGAACCCTAGCAGAAAAGGCATGACATACACTACAAGTCTCTTGTAAATGTTTTGGCCCCAAACAATATACACAAATAGAGTGGCTGTCTGTTATGGACATTTTATAATTGCACCGAGTGCATTTTTTAAACCCTGACTTCTGTTCTTTGGACATAGTACAAGGTACCTGAGAAATATATAACTCACCACAAAATTAGCAGTATAGGAAAATAACTGAAAAGACACAGTAAACTTTACCTCACAACAACAGACAATAAACCAAGGCCAAAGCCCTCTAATTTTACAAGAAAAAGGCAGTAAAGAATCAAACTAAAGGTAGGGAAGCCTTTAAACTAAAAACTACACTGGGAGGGGCAAAGGCCCTCTAACTAAAACGGGCCTTGCCCGACAAAAAAGGAGAACAAGTACCAGAAACACTCAAACTTTCACAAAAAATTAAGCTGTTAAAACAGCTGTTGGTTAATATCCGACAATAAACCACAAGGTCAAAGACCAATAAAGGTAAATTTAAATCACTTAGCTCCAGCCAAGTCGAGACCACGTCCAGCTAGTAAAGCGGCAAACGAGATCTGGGGAAGCAGGTGTAGTGCATCCTGGGATAGGGACTAGCCCAGCCAATGAGAGACTTCGTGCTAGTGTATTAACCCCATCTGTCATGAATGTAGGCGAGATAGGATCCCATTACATCTAATTATTAATTAAACAAATAGAAAATGTGTAAATATATAGAGCTTTTCTAAATATTCATAAAAATATTTGTAATAACTAAGAATATGTAAACTTCAATGTGCACCAAGATAAAAATATAAAAATTAAACTAAAAAACATCAGATAATCAATTCTTATAAACCTTACATTTCCTATTGCATAAAACTGGCTTAAGTGGAACTTTTTCATTTAAACCAGGGTACCTGTCAGCTCTAAACTTAATTATCCATTTAATTTCACATCTTTCAATATAATTAATAATGTCACCTCCTCGGACATTCGGATGTATGACTTGTAATACTGAAAACTTGAACTGATGTGTGGAATCTGTTTGTTTAACATGTCTAGCTAAGGCATAATGTTCATTACCTAGCATTATATTGTAAATGTGCTCTCTGATTCTCTCCTTCAATCTTCTATTAGTCTTCCCTATATAGAACACACAACATTTTGTACACCTGGCTAAATAAATCACATTACATGTCTGACAATTTGCTGAGGTAGTAAGGGAATATAATATATTGTTGACTGGATGTACAAAAATTCCAGCATTATCTATACAGGGACATTGGTTACACCTTAAACAAGGTTTTGTTCCTAAGCTCCCCTCATGATGTTCAGATTGGGTTAGTATGCTTCAACGGTAAAGTAGTTGTTTAAGGTTCTTTTTATTCTTAAAAACAAACCTAAGTTCATTGCCTACGAGTCTTTTAATCTTCTCATCAAGCATTAAAATACCCCAATGTTTCCTAAAAATTCCCATAATAAGAGTATATATCCGAAGTGAAATATACTGAGATCTTAACTACAGGTTGGTCCTCAATGTGGACAACCTCCATGCTAGCAGGTTGTTCAGAAAAGTAAGGACATGCTGTAGTAGCTCTGAGGGCCCTTGTATTCAAGATGACTTCATTCACCTCTACAGAACTATACCCCCTATTTAACAACCTACATCTCAAATCATCTAATTCCTGTTCATAGCCTGTTAATAATGGGTTAAGTCTAGAGGCCCTCATGATCTGGCTTTTGACAACACTTCTAAAAACATGTCTCAGATGCAAACTGGTTCTGTGCAATAAAGTATTCCGGAAACATGTCTTCCTGTGTATACCGGTGTTGACCAGACCATTATCAAATCTATGTATATCAACATCTAAAAAAGAAATATTACTTCTAGAGTAATTCATGGTGGACTTCAGAAAACAAGGCAAAGTATTAATCTCTTCGTAGAACCTCAACAGACTGTCCTCATTATTCCAAATTAGAAACAAATCGTCCAGAAATCTAAGATAGAAACCTACAGATACCTTAAAGCTGTCCCTAACAAATAACTCCTGTTCTTCCCAGCATGCCATAACAGTATTGGTGTAGCTATTCGCACAAGGTGTTCCCATAGCTACGCCATCACGCTGGGAATAAATATCACCATTAAACATGAACACATTATTTTCAAGGACTGTTTCTAAGAATAAACATATTAAGTCAATTTATTTCAGTTGGAGACTAGAATGTGAAATCAGAAAATTATTTACATTACTAATACCTATAATATTAGGTATAACAGTAAATAAGCTTGTAACATCCAAGGTTACAAAATAAAAAGGCATGTCCTGTGCAAGAGGTTTCAAATAATCATAAAACTCAATTAAGAACTGTTTGCTATCTCTTAAGATCTGTTTCCTACTATCCACTAGAGGTCTCAGAAAGTATTCAATACATATTGATAAAGGCTCAGTAACCCAATTCCTACCCGACACGATGGGCCTCATAGGAGGGTGTACTGCATCTTTATGAATCTTAGGAAGACCATTTATAATAGGAGTCATAGGATGTTCTATTTTTAGGAAACGAAACATATCAAAATCTATGTCTTCACTAAAAAATAAGTCATCTAACACCTTAAAGACATTGCTCACTTTCCTTTCAACCTCTTGTAAATTAATAGCCATATAAAAATTATCATCTCGAAGTAGTGTGTTCATACTTTCTATATAGTGGTCCATATCCAAAACTACCATAGGGCCATCTTTGTCAGCTGGTCTTACAATGATAGAGACATCCCTCTTGCTTTTGTTTCAAATTCAAGTTCCATTTCTTACGCTACTGATTTCTATGACTATCAGTATACTGTAATTTGTGTAGATCTTCTTCTACAAGTTTATTAAAAATATCTAAATACGGATTCAACATAGGAACATAAGTACTAGGTAATTTAAAATTAGCTTGGTGCATATTACCATCAATGAAATTATTAAAATCAACTTTCAGCTGAACATTACGAGTGAATAATTTAGTATCTATGATTGTATCTGATACATCACTACCACGAGTGGGTATAAATGATAAACCTTAACACTTGAACTTCATCCTCAGACAATAGTCTGCTAGATAGATTGTACACTAAAGACTCTCTATATTCTCTCCCACATACGTTTGAGGGTAGGGCCAGTGTGCTCCCCCGCAGAACCTTTCCTTTTCTGTCTGCCTCAACTGAAGGATCTCTGTCGATTCGTGGAGTGAGGCAGCACAATGGGGAAAGGATGTGGTTCATTAATAGCATTAGTGTGTGTACTACGTCCGTGGCGCTCTTTTGGTCTAACCACAGATTCAGCTGAAAACGCACTAGATGTAGTATTACCAGTGTCATTTGGAGATACATGCAAAGGTGAATTACTAACATCCTGTCTGTCATTATGTAAAATTACACAACCAATTACAGAGGATTTATTAGTAATTGCATTTTGTACATCCAAAATACTCTTAGAGTTCATATCCTTAAGTCCATTAGTAGCAGTCTTATCATTCACAGCACTAGCCAAAACATCGCTAGTGTTTTCTTGTGTTGAGGGTAAAGTCTTACCAATATGAATATTATTCACTGAATTCAAAGTGGGATTATTCAAAGTAGAATTGTTCGTAAACGACTTAGGCCAAGTGAACACATGGCCTACAGAAAAATCTTTAGTGTCCCTAGTAATATATAGCATATATTTACACATTTTCTATTTGTTTAATTAATAATTAGTTATTAAGCAGATACTACATATATTAAGTGGCTGTCTTCACCTTTGCATGCATCTCCAAATGACACTGGTAATACTACATCTAGTGCGTTTTCAGCTGAATCTGTGGTTAGACCAAAAGAGCGCCATGGACGTAAGTACACGCACTAATGCTATTAATGAACCACATCCTTTCCCCATTGTGCTGCCTCACTCCATGAATCGACAGAGATCCTTCAGTCGAGGCAGACAGAAAAGGAAAGGTTCTGGGGGGGGAGGCACACTGACCCTACCCTCAAACGTATGTGGGAGAGAAGAGAGAGACTTTAGTGTACAATCTATCTAGCAGACTATTGTCTGAGGATGAATTTCAAGTGTTAGAGAAAGGTTTATCATTTATACCCACTCGTGGTAGTGATGTATCAGATACAATCATAGATACTAAATTATTCACTCGTAATGTTCAGTTGAAAGTTGATTTTAATAATTTCATTGATGGTAATATGCACCAAGCTAATTTTAAATTACCTAGTACTTATGTTCCTATGTTGAATCCGTATTTAGATATTTTTAATAAACTTGTAGAAGATCTACACAAATTACAGTATACTGATAGTCATAGAAATCAGAAGCGTAAGAAATGGAACTTGAATTTGAAACAAAAGCAAGTCTTAGATACATTGAAGAGGGATGTCTCTATCATTGTAAGACCAGCTGACAAAGGTGGCCCTATGGTAGTTTTGGATATGGACCACTATATAGAAAGTATGAACACACTACTTCGAGATGATAATTTTTATATGGCTATTAATTTACAAGAGGTTGAAAGGAAAGTGAGCAATGTCTTTAAGATGTTAGATGACTTATTTTTTAGTGAAGAGATAGATTTTGATATGTTTCGTTTCCTAAAAATAGAACATCCTATGATTCCTATTATAAATGGTCTTCCTAAGATTCATAAAGATGCAGTACACCCTCCTATGAGGCCCATCGTGTCGGATAGGAATTGGGTTACTGAGCCTTTATCAATATGTATTGAATACTTTCTGAGACCTCTAGTGGATGGTAGGAAACAGATCTTAAGAGATAGCAAACAGTTCTTAATTGAGTTTTATGATTATTTGAAACCTCTTGCACAGGACATGCCTTTTTATTTTGTAACCTTGGATGTTACGAGCTTATTTACTGTTATACCTAATATTATAGGTATTAGTAATGTAAATAATTTTCTGATTTCACATTCTAGTCTCCAACTGAAACAAATTGACTTAATATGTTTATTCTTAGAAACAGTCCTTGAAAATAATGTGTTCATGTTTAATGGTGATATTTATTCCCAGCGTGATGGCGTAGCTATGGGAACACCTTGTGCAAATAGCTACACCAATACTGTTATGGCATGCTGGGAAGAACAGGAGTTATTTGTTAGGGACAGCGTTAAGGTATCTGTAGGTTTCTATCATAGATTTCTGGACGATTTGTTTCTAATTTGGAATAATGAGGACAGTCTATTGAGGTTCTACGAAGAGATTAATACTTTGTCTTGTTTTCTGAAGTTCACCATGAATTAAGTAATATTTCTTTTTTACGTGTTGATATACATAGATTTGATAATGGTCTGGTCAACACCGGTATACACAGGAAGACATGTTTCCGGAATACTTTATTGCAAAGAACCAGTATGCATCCGAGACATGTTTTTAGAAGTGTTGTCAAAAGCCAGATCATGAGGGCCTCTAGACTTAACCCATTATTAACAGGCTATGAACAGGAATTAGATGATTCGAGATGTAGGTTGTTAAATAGGGGGTATAGTTCTGTAGAGGTGAATGAAGTCATCTTGAATACAAGGGCCCTCAGAGCTACTACAGCATGTCCTTACTTTTCTGAACAACCTGCTAGCATGGAGGTTGTCCACACTGAGGACCAACCTGTAGTTAAGATCTCAGTATATTTCACTTCGGATATATACTCTTATTATGGGAATTTTTAGGAAACATTGGGGTATTTTAATGCTTGATGAGAAGATTAAAAGACTGGTAGGCAATGAACCTAGGTTTGTTTTTAAGAATAAAAAGAACCTTAAACAACTACTTTGCCGTTCAAGCATACTAACCCAATCTGAACATCATGAGGGAAGCTTAGGAACAAAACCTTGTTTAAGGTGTAACCAATGTCCCTGTATAGATGATGCTGGAATTTTTGTACATCCAGTCAACAATATATTATATTCCCTTACTACCACAGCAAATTGTCAGACACATAATGTGATTTATTTAGCTAGTTGTACGAAATGTTGTGTGTTCTATATAGGGAAGACTAATAGAAGATTGAAGGAGAGAATCAGAGATCACATTTACAATATAATGCTAGGTAATGAACATTATGCCTTAGCTAGACATGTTAAACAAACAGACTCCACACATCAGTTCAAGTTTTCAGTATTACAAGTCACACATCCGAATGTCCGAGGAGGTGACATTATTAATTATAATGAAATATGTGAAATTAAATGGATAATTATGTTTAGAGCTGACAGATACCCTGGTTTAAATGACAAAGTTCCAATTAAGCCAGTTTTATGTAATAGGAAACGTAAGGTTTATAAGAATTGATTATCTGATGTTTTTTAGTTTAATTTGTATATTTTTATCTTGGTGCACATTGAAGTTTACATATTCTTAGTTATTACAAATATTTTTATGAATATTTACATAAGCTCTATATATTTACACATTTTCTATTTGTTTAATTAATAATTACTTATTAAGCAGATACTACATATATTAAGTGGCTGTCTACATTATTCTATGTGATTGTTCTTTCTATATCTGTGGTTTTTAGAATATGTTTGATGCCACTATATGTTTTAAGTTGTATTTGGCATAGTCAATTGACGTTGCTACTTTCTATTAATGATTGTTCAGACAGATGCTATGATTAATTGAATTGCCATAGCTTTTTATTCTTTTCTCTTTTTTTGCTGGTTAAGAAGGAAGTGATGTCATGTTTTTTAATTAGATTTTACTATTTAAATGTATGATAGAATGTTTTTTGTAAGTCTGATGAAGCCCTTGTGGTGAAAGCGCTTACTTCGTTCAATAAATATTTTTGCCAGTTTGCTAGTTTGACGTTTCGTTTTCTGATACTACAGTCATTTTAACAACGGTAATTAAGTATATTATTTTTTATCGTTGACTTTAGTATAATATTGACTGCAGTGGTTGACCCGTTGATGCTACAAACTGTTTGGATTGTCATTTTACTCATTACAGCTTATACGGGATGCCTATTTCTTTGGAGCCACTTGTGCCTGCAGTTCGTTTTAAATTTTAATTCATGTATGTACCATTTAGCCACTTCTCAGGAGAGTAAAAACAATAACAATAACAAATGAAGTCACACACCTGGTTTATAAAGCTGGATTTGCCAACATTGGGATAACCACACAAGAGAAGAGTTCTGGTATTTGGATCAATGGTAGGCAGACGAGAAAGATGTTGACGTACTGTAAACAAAAACAAAACAAAAACACATTAAATTCATACTACACAAACACTGCTCATGCATAAATAATGACTGGAGATCAACATAAAATGTCTCATCATTCTCTCCCAAAAAACAAGCAGACTCAACAAAATACTTACAGATGCATCACATGTACTTTTCTCTGTTTTAAAAGCTGTACATGGATAGGTGCAAGATATACAGTGCTGAAAATCTGATGACCAAATACAGAAACTTGGCAAACTTATAAAACTCCATTTGCAAGTTTCAGTACATAATCCTAGTTTTGCCTGTCCTGACAGCTTACCCTCATTTTTAGGACACTTCACAGCCCTCTGTGTTCATTAATTCTTTAATTTGCTCATCAGGTAAAACAGCTAGTCCAACAGAGACTTTCCAACCATGACCTGAGCTACATATGCAAAGACAGTAAATGTACTCACTACAAAGGTACAAAGCAAGGAAACAAAACACAACAGAAATAAGAAAAACAAATCATGTAAGCTGGAATAAAACATACATAAAACAATAAAATGAAAAATAAAAATGGGTTCACTATGATATCATGAAGCAAAACTATCCCTCATACAGTCATAGTTAAGATATGCTACTAATACATGTAACCCCATATAAATTACAAGAGGCAATTCATGGCACATTGTGGGTGGTGAGAAGAGCTCTCTTGGCTAACATCTACCTGGACTTCGGAATGGGGTCCATCCTCTCAAGGTATTAGAAACCTAAAATACTCAAAGAAATTAATGACTTAGAAATAGGGTCCAATCCTGTAACAGTACTAGAAATCCAAAAAACTTGGAGAAATTAAGAAAGGAAAAAGTATGAACAAATCAAGCTTGTTAAAAGAAAAACTCCAAAGCAACAGGTGATTTTTTTTTTTTTTTTTTTGCCCATCACTGAAACATATTAGCCTTCACAGTCATATAATCGCAGGGAATGTTTTGCTACTGGTGTTGTAGCATGATGTAGCAGAGCCTATATATTAAAACAAAAACAAAAAAAAAATCATACCTGGATTCATAATTTGGGATGTTGGCACTGAGGAGATTGTGTTTATGCAGTTACCATTTGTCAAATGGTTGCTGCCCTAATAAAAAAGACCAGTTTGGATGCACAATACAGGAAAGAAGGAAAAGGTAAACTAAGTTTGTCATTTAAACTTACATACTACTGATACAGATATTACTACAAATAAATTACCTACATCATAAAGAGAAATGTGAAATTAATAAACAATTGCACACAGTCAGTGCTGAGAAGAAAATGTCATGATGTAAAATGAACGGAAATGGGATCAATGATACTCCGAGGTGCTAACTTCATTAAGTCTGTCCACAGGAAACCAGCCTTTCACTTGAAACCATACTAATGTCAAATTGTTTTAAAAACAATACTTATGTACTTACCATAACGATACATCCGTGTTGCCCGATTTTCATCCTGTTCAAAACATGGGCTGTTTGTTGGATCCGAATGGATCTGAACTTGGCAAGGGCTCTAATTCCTTCCCTACCCATAATTCCCTCCATTCCACCCTAGTACTTCAGATCAAGTTTGCCCCATCAACTAGAAAATGCAAAGAAATAAGAACCCTTTTAAGGTTAGTTACTAACTTGACAAGGAATATTTAGGAGTTAGTAAGTCTGACAGGAGTGTTCATAGGCAAGATGCAGGTGAGATCGATTTTGTCACCAGAAACCAATAGATGATAATTTGAAAGGGGACAGGAGGGAAGGAGGTTGAACTTGGCGAAAATCGGACAACATGGACTGTTATGGTTACGTACATAACTCTTGTATCAGATGTCTATTTTCGGCCGATTTAACACAAGAGACATTCCAGAGATATTTCTACCTGGGTTGTATCAAGGAAGGATGTTTCTGAGAATGGTGAACCAAAGGAGGCATGTGACATAGATTGTACATCCAATTTATAATGAGACACAAAGGTGTGAAACATTAACCAGATTGCAGCAGCACAAATCATCGATGGGAAGTCTTTGCATAAAGGCTGAAGTGGCTATTGATCTTGTGGAATGAGCTTTGGCCTTCAATTGCAGGGACAGATCCTTTTTAATGCAAGCAAAGGAAATACGATCTAATAACCATCTTTGAAGAGTAACTTTAGGAGCTGCAAATGGCAAATAAAAAGAAGTTATGTACTCACCATAACATTCCATCTGAATAGCTGTACTTCATTTGTCTTCAACCTGTGGGTTATGGATCCGAGCCGGCAACTTTACTAGCATCAGCTCCGAGCTCCAAACACTTCCCCTTACCCATAATACACCTCCACTGCCTTCCATCACCAGATCGAGTTTGCTGAACCTTATACTGAGAACCCAACCTGAAAAAAAAATTTTTCTTGTGACCTATACTGCAGGCCGTAGGCTGATCATATGCCAAGGTCCAGGGGAAGGAGGGAGGGACGGATGAAGACAAATGAAGTACAACTACTCAGATGGAACGTTATAGTGAGTACATAACTTCTCTATCTGAAGTAGTTTACTTCATTTGGTCTTCAAACTGTGGGACAGAGACCCCAGCTACTTAACTCCTGGGAGGCCCTCATGGAAGGATATTCCGGAGCACTGCGGAATCAAAGGATGTTCTCCTTCTGGAAGTCAAATCCAATTTGTAATAAGAAATAAACGGATGAGATGTGGACCAAGTAGCTGCAGAACAAATATCATCCAAAGACACTCTAGACCAAAAGGCCACAGACGTAGCCATGGACCTAGTGGAATGAGCTTTCACCTGACCTGAAGGAGACATGCCTCTGTCCTTATAGACCTGCAGGATGCATGAATAAATCCATCTAGCTATAGTGATCTTGGAGATAGGTTTCCCCAAAAAGGGTTTATAGAAGGATACAAACAATTGATCAGATTTACGGAAATTTTTTGTCCTGTGCAAGTAGAAGCCTAACTGTCTATGAACATCCAACATGTGGAGTTTGTATTCCATCTTGTTAGTAAAATTAGGAAAGAACACAGGCAAACTGATGATCTGATTGACACTGACTGGTGATGCCACCTTAGGAAGAAAGGATGGATTGGTTCGAAGGGAAACCCTATCTTTGTAAAAAATCATGAAAGGAATTTTGATGGACAAAGCCTGTAATTCTGAAAGAATAAAAAAATCCACGACCAAGGAAGTAGGAAGCAGCTCTTTGTTGTAGACTGGAAAATTTCTTTTAATAAACAAAGTTCACGAAGCAAAAGTAACACAAGCGCTTTCGCTCAGGCAATCCTGAGCTTTATCATGATAATCAAGGTCTTAATTGAGACAGCTTGTTACCAAAGTGCATTAGTGAATTAAAGGTAGGTTATAAAATTGGTTTAAAAAGGTGAACAATGGATAAAAAATATATATATATATATATAAAACTGAATTATAATTCTAAAAATGAAAATTAAAAAACAATTATATTCTATATGTTAAATGAGTTACATGGAGCTGGGGATATTTATATTATTGAAGTTTAAGTTATCGTGAACTATTATGGTAGCTGAGGCTGGATGCAGGCAGGTCACCTGGACTCAACGGGACCATCAGCATCAAACCAGTTTTGAAGTTAAGAAGAGCTAGGTTATAGTTTTGTTGCTGAAGTCAGTTACTGTAGCGAGTTACCCCTAGACTTAGTTATCTCAAATGGGTACTCATTCTTCTATAATGCTTTAGGCCCTAACCATCTCTATTATGATGTCTCTACCCATATCTCTGGCAAGTGTCCATTACTAACAGATTAATTTATTACCGTCATTTTTGGTATTATGGCGTCAATTTTTAGAATTTATTTAACATATTTTAATAAGAAAGATTTTTGGAATTCTTATCAAATATGCATTTCACTGTATCAGCACATTTAGGAATATCCATCAATTAATGTTTAACTCTTTTACTATGGGTCATGGTGCATAGCTAGGAACTTCAATAATATAAATATCCCCAGCTCCATGTAACTCATTTAACATATAGAATATAATTGTTTTTTTAATTTTCATTTTTAGAAGGCTTGTATTTATAATTCAGTTTGGTAACGCACATATATATATATTTTTTATCCATTGTTCACCTTTTTAAACCAATTTTATAACATGTACCTTTAATTCACTAATGCACTTTGTTAACAAGCTGTCTCAATTAAGACCTTGATTATCAGGATATATAAGAGGCACTGGTATACAGAATTTTTGTACTACTTGATAAAGCTCAGGATTGCCTGAGCGAAAGCGCTTGTGTTACTTTTGCTTCGTGAACTTTGTTTATTAAAAGAATTTTTCCAGTTTACAACAAAGAGCTGCTTCCTACTTCCTTGGTCGTGGATTTTTTATTCTTTGGTTACTGTTGCTTTGGTTCTTGATTTTTTGCTGTAATTCTGAAACCCTTTTTGCAGAGGTAACAGCAACCAGAAAAGATGTTTTCCAAGATAAAAATTTCAGATCTGCAGTTTCGGCAGGCTCGAAAGGCGGGGCGACCAAAGCTGCTTGAAGAACCATAGTAAGGTCCAATGGGGGAACAGGATCTTTGACGGGGGGGGGGGTAACAAAAACATGCCTTTAATAAAGGTCTTACACAGTCTGGAAGAGGCTAAAGAGGCAGAATTCTCGCCCACATGAAAATGAGAGATGGCAGCCAAATGAACTTTGACAGCAGAAGAACTAGCTCCGTGTTGAAAATATCAGCTAAAAAATCAAGAATGGTGGAAATAGGAGCCATGAAAGGGTCTAAACTCCTTTGAGAGGCCCAAAGGGAAAAACGTTTCCACTTGCTGCAATAAACCTTCCTGGTCGAAGACTTATGAGCAGCCACAAAGTACAAACTGGGAGTTAAGAACTACTAAACACAAAACTTATGAGCAGCCACCAAAATAGATCTAACTGAGGAGGATAGTCCAGGAGTCCTAGCAATCACGGGAACTGGAGCAGGCAAGCTGTGAGCTTCAGGCTGTCCAGATTCGGATGAGGCACCCCCAAAGGGTGTGAAATTAAATCCTGACTGGGATCTAGGATCTAAGGCAGAGCCAGAAGGTGAGACCAAAGGAAGGGAAACCATACCTGGCGAGGCCAGAACGGGGTAACGAGGATCACTTTGCTCCCCAGCTGATGAGCTTTCTGTAAACATACAGAAGACTGGGAGGCCAAGCATGAACTAGAGCTTCTCTGGGGGACTCCCCCGGCAGGGGGCTCAGAGTGAAAAACTTGCTGCACTTTGTGATGGAAGAAGATGCGAAGAGATCACAGCAAAGTTGACCCCACTCATTGAAGATCTGTTCCGCTACTGACAGATTCAGAGACCACACGTAAGGCATCAGAATGGTCTGACGTAGCCTGTCCGCTAGGATGTTGACCATCCTGTAATGTGCATTGCGATGAGAAAGCGACCGGTGGAGATGGCCCATTCCCACACTCTCATGGCCTCACAACAAAGGGGGTAAGATCTGGTCCCTCCCAGTTTGTTGATATACCAGACTACTGACACGTTGTCTGACTGAATGGAAATCGTCCCCAGAGGAAGAAAGACATAAAGGGTCTACAATGCTAGAATGACCGCCCTCATCTCCAGGACATTTATGTGCAAGCTGGTTTCTATGGGGGGACCACAGGCCTTGGATTGTCCTGCCTGAACAATGCCCCCCCCCACCTGAGTTGGGAGGCATCCATGGTCACAGTGGTTTGAGCTGGGGCTGGAACAAAAGCTCGTGCCTCCAAAATGTATGGAGAACAAATCCACTATAGCAGGGACAGCCGACAGACTCGACTGAGTTGAATTGGATATGTCAATGGTGGTTCCAATAGGGACCATTGTACAGTTAGAGTCCACTGTAGAATTCTCATGTGTAACCAAGCAAATGGGATAAGAGTTAATGGTTGCTACCATCGAGCCTAAGACCCTCAACACCGATTCCGCCGTTGAGAGATGAGAATGGTAGATCAGGGGAGACATGCATCCTCAGACTTTGAACTCTTTCCGAGGTCAGGAATAATTTGCACTGAAGAGCATCTATCCTAGCACCAATGTAGTTTATCACCTGTACAGGATCTAGGAGAGATTTGAATGCGTTGATTGTGATCCCCAAACACAGGGAACTGTCTGGGGCTCTTCGAGCACAGGCTGTCCCTCTGGTAAAACAATGGGGAACGTAGACACAGCCGAGGGGGTCTAGGTGGAGTCCGAGGGGGCAAACAGGGGTCTCGATTCAACGGAGAGAACCCTTTCTACCATGTCGAATGCCGAAGGAGAGTAAACCTCCTGGGAAACCAATAAAGGGGCAGGTCTCCCCGGGTCCGACGAGAGAATTGGAGCCAGGCTGGAGGTCGATGGAACTCTGAGGGAAGGAACCTGGCCTGACAAAGTCGGAGCTGAAGCAAAAGGTTCCACTCCTCAGATCCGACATCCAAGCTCTGACTCCAAGAGCGGCTCAGATCCAAGCTTGTCGGATCCGAAATGCTCCAGGCAGCTGTCGGCACTGAGGAAGCAAGTACCGTCAGCGCTGACCCCTGACCAAGGCCAACCTCGGATCTGAATACTCCAAACCCCGAAGGTCAGATCGAAGAAAGAGATATAGGTTGGAAAAATGGAAGAGAACGCCCCCCTCCTGAGGGAGGAGAGCTGGCAAGACTCCCATCTGGATCTGGGTACAGATAAACCTCCTCTTCATTTTATCCAAATCCATATCAAACAAGGAATGGGTGGACCGCAACAAGGCCAACGACTCTGACCTGTCGGGTCGGGGCACCGAGGCCCAAGAAGCTGAACGGGTCTCCTCCAGCTCCAGGGAGAAACTCTGAGATTGGAGCCAAGGGGAGTCATGGATCCTTGACGTCTGCATAGATGAAGCGAGGTCCGCAGACCTCTTTCTCTTTTCCCTCGCCTTCAACTCTCCCCTCCCTCTCTCTACCTCTTTTCTGCTCCGCTACCACAAGCTTTGGTACAGGAGATTGAGTCCCAGTCTGGGAGGGAGGAGAAGCCAGAGGGAGAGAGAAGGAGAGGCGGCCACAGCAGCCACTGTGACCGAAGCTGGAGATGAGAAAACAGAGTTTGAAGGGGGAAGAAGGTCTTTCAGGGTCAACCTGGCCTTTCTGTCTTTTATGGCGTGGGGGTTGAAGCCCACACATATGCTGCAGTCCACACTCAGATGGGGCACAAAACACACAAGAGTGTGGCCATCCGCAGGGGATAATTTATGGCCACACACTGTGCAACGCTCGAAAACAAGCTTTTCAGCCATTCAAAGGGGATCTAGTATTTGTCTGCCTGGGAAGACATGATCGACAAACCACGATGCTTTGCCAGAGATGGTCTGCACCTGTCACCCTTGGGATTCAGGTTACTGGCTAAAGCCCTTGCCACCCCTACAGTGCCTTTTTTTGGCAAAGTTCAAAGGATAAAACCACCACTGTAACAGATACAAGCATGCAAAATCTGAAGGTAATGCTACTCAATGCTAGAAGTCTAAACATCAAAATGCACTCTCTCGAGGCACTCCTAAAAATGGAGAACATCGATATCTGTGAAGTGACTGAGACCTGGTTCAAGGCTCCAGAGAGCACCCCTGCAATACCAGGCTACAATTCCTACCACACTTTTCGGCCACAAAACCAAGACCGAAACACTAAAGGTGGAGGAGTGTCCATATTCACCAAAAATATTCACACCTCGAGGCTAGTTGCCCAACAAAATGCATCTGAAATTCTCCAGGTGCAACTAACACTAGGTAAGAATGCAATCCAAATTGTAGCTTGCTACAGATCCCCCACCATACCCCAAGATTCTCACTACACCTTCCTAAACATACTGGAAAATATTAAGATACAACCAAACACCCTAATACTAGGTGATTTCAACTACCCTGCCATTAATTGGAAAAACTACTCGGGTACCAACTCCTTTTCCCAACTGTTCTTGGAATTCATAAATTCCAACGCCCTGGATCAACTAATCCATTGTCCCACCAGGGGCTCCAATATCCTAGACCTGGTCATTACCAACATGGGAGATAGATGCTCCACACCAGTGGTCACCCCCTCATTGGTCAGGTCTGACCATAAGCAAATCACCCTTGACATCCACATCCCACCCCCACCCCCCAGTAAGAAGACCTCCTTAAAAAACTTCTCCAAAGCCAACTTCATGCTACTGAAGTCAGAACGCAGACAGGATCTGAAAGTTCGATTGCAGAATCCTGCACTAAGGCACTGTACGAGCACATCCACTCGTGCATGAATCGTGCCATCCCAAATAGAACCAAGATGCTCTTCTCCAAAAAAAGGAAGCCAACCTGGTGGTCCCCTGCTATAAACAAACTATACAACAGAAGGAAGAAACTGTTGCAGAAAAGAGGAAAATCCTAGGATGCAAAAAACTCCTTCACCAGCCTCAGTAAGAAGCTGAGATCCCTCATAAAATCCTCAAAAGCTAGTTACGAAAATAAAATTGCCAAAGATTCCAAAGACAACCACAAGGCATTCTATAGTTATGTCAAGAATCTAAATGGCAATGCTCAGATCTGCTCTGAACTACAACAGAATGGCATTAAATATACTGATCCCAAGGATATTGCCAATATCCTGGCAGATCGATTTAGTGCCAACTTCACTCCCCTCTCACCCCCTAAAGGGCCCATCTCAATACCAAAAGATTGCCAAATTCCGATAATCACAGCTACACAGGTAGAAACAGCACTCTCCAAAGCTAAGAATACAGCATCCATGGGACCAGATGACATCCCAGGCTGTGTACTACATGAACTACAAAATGAACTGGCACCCCACTTAAGTGCCATGTTTAATCATAGCCTCACCTCAGGCTTCGTGCCCACTGAGTGGTGCACAGCTACAGTTATCCCGCTCCACAAGGGAGGATCCACCTTGGATCCCAGGAACTACCGTCCCATCAGTCTGACAAGCCTGATCTGCAAGGGCATGGAACTTATAAACAAAGACATTGGCAACCTCCAGACACTGGACCCCACCCAGTTTGGGTTTGTGAAGGGCCGATCTTGTCTCCTGAATCTGACTGACTTCTTTGAATCGGTCTCCAGAGCTGTGGACGAGGGTAAGGAGGTCCACACAGCCTATCTGGACCTCGCCAAGGCCTTCGACACCATCCCCCACTCTGGAATCATAGATAAATTTACTAAGCTGGGCATAAATCCCTACATCACTTGATGGGTTGCCAACTGGCTTACTGACAGAACCCAGACTGTAAAAGTAGCCGACTCCAAATCCAGCTCCAGACAAGTGACATGTGAAGTACCTCAGGATTCAGTCCTGGGACCACTTTTGTTTGGCATCTACTTCTCTGAAGTACAGGCCAACATTAAGGGACTCTGGCTAACAAAGTTTGCAGATGACTGCAATGTGGGAGCCATTATTGAATCCCCAAATGATGTGGATATTCTACAAAAGGGCCTTACAGAAACAGATGCCTGGTGCCAGAGCCATGGGCTCAAGCTTAATGCCAAGAAATGTATAGTCATTCCCTTTGGAAAAAAACATGTACCCATGAACTACCACATAGGTGGCAGGACACTAAACATCGAAAGTGTGATGAAAGACTTAGGGACACAAGTGGACAGTGGTCTCACTTTCGATAACCACATCGCCACAACAGTCAGGAAATCCTTCTATGTGGCACACCTCATCACTAAGGGCTTTTCATCCAGAAAAAAGGAGGTCATTGTCCCACTGTACTAATCCCTCATTAGACCCATTATAGAGTATAATGCCCCATTTGGTATGTACCTCACAAGACATCTGCAACAGCTGGAAAGGCCACAGAAATACCTCACTAAAAGAATCACAGGCCTAAAGCAGATGCCATATGCTGACCGTCCAAAAAAAACTCCAGCTATACTCTGTGGCATATCGTCTACTCAGAGGCGATCTCTGCTTAACATACAAGGCCATGTCAAACCCTGAGCTGTTGGACATGCTCCACTTAAAAAAATCCCAATCCCTCAGAGCCACACGCTCCAGGGATCTAAACCTTATCATCACAATGAACAAAACATGCTGGAGGGATAGGTTCCTGACCCAGAGACTCCCCATACTCTGGAATAGACTGCCCATACATGTCAAACAGAGCACCTCATTGGCCCTCTTCAACAGGAACGTTGATGATTGGATGGGAGATAGGAAATTCACCCTGGGGATCATGTCAGTCACCCTACTAGACAGGGGCCCAGGGAAGTAAATATTGTGGGGAAAAAATTTCCAGGGAATTGTTATGGCTAGGCTTGCATAGGCCTTAGGGCCAATAGCCTAGTCCCAACCTATGAACCTATACTAACACAGTAGAAAGATAACCTAAGAAAAAAACAGGCAGTTTCTTTCTAACTGACACACACAAACCCACTCACCATACAGAGAAAACACTGATGGGGGAGGGGAAGCTACAATTTACTCTAACTATCCAAAAACTCAAAGTCAACACACCAAGCGAAGGGAGGAGAAAGGGGACCTATACTGACACTAACTGACAAAACTTTGAAGAAAAAAGCTACTCACAAAGGTTTTACCCACTCAACTAGCTGGAGCTCAAGAGACACGATGCTAAAGTTATTCGCAGCAAACAAGATCTGGGGATGGAAGGCAGTGGAGATGTATTATGGGTAAGGGGAGGAGTTTGGAGCTCAGCACTGATGCTAGTAAAGTTGCAGCTCGGATCCGTAACCCACAGGTTGAAGAACAAATGAAGTAAACTACTTCAGACACTAAATAAATGAATTTAGGTCTAGAAAAGACAATGAACAACTGGTCAGATTTCCTGAGGTGTTTCTTTCTATGGAGATACAATCAGAGTTGATGAATATCCAACACATGCAGACTATATTGATCTTTTTTTGGAGAATCTAGGAAAAATAAAAAAAAAACTTGTAGGTTGATGGATTGGTTTAAATTTGCTTCAGATACCACCATAGGAAGGAAAGATGCATTAGTCCTTAAGTAAACTCTGTGTTTGTAGAAAATCATTTAAGGAGGTTTGCAAGAAAGGGCCTGTAACTTTAAAATTCATCTGGTGGATGTAATAGCTGCAAGAAAAATTGTCTTCCAAGACAGGAACTTCAAATCTGTTTATGCTGCTGGTTCAAAGCGAAGCTGAGTTAATGCTTGGAGCAAAACAGTAATATCTCATGGAGGAATTGGGTCCCTGATTGGCAGTCAAAGGAGGAATATTTTCCTCAAAAAGGCTTTAGAGACTTATGATAGTGTGCAGGCATCATTCTGACCTATGTGGAAATTTGAAATTGCAGCCATTTGTACTTTGATAGTGGAGAACCTGAAACCACTATGAAAAGTTCAAAAGAAACTCCAGTATGGAAGGGATGGAAGCAGAAAAAGTTTCTATTCTTTTCAAAATTGCCCATACAGAAAACCTTTTCCATTTGTTATGGTAACACTTTTTACTGGACTGTTTCTGGAAGGCCAAAATAATCTGAACAGATGCTGGAAGCCTGGTATACCTGGACAAAGTCAAAACTGGAGGAACCAAGTGGTTTAGTTTTGTGGACTTCTGGTCCAGAGGAGGCAATCCAGCCAGGTGAGTCAAGAGATTTGGACACTGATCCAACATCCATAGAGTAGAGGATGTACTAGTAGAGGCCACAGTAAGGGGAACCATGTTTGTCGGGGCGAAAAACGAGCAATGAGGATCACTCTCATCTTGCATTTTCTTGCTTTCTGAATTAATTTGTTAATTAGAGGCAATGGGGGAAGCATAAGAGAGACCCAGGGACCAACTGTGGACTACAGCATCCCTCGGTGACTGTCCCTGTGGATGAATCATGGCAGAGTCACTGCTGCACTTATTGTTCAGTCAGGAAACAAACAGGTTGCAGCAAGATTGCCCCAGCGATGGAAAATCAAAGTTGCCATTGTTGGGCTGAGAGACCACTCATGAGGCACTACGCCTGCTCAACTTCTCTGTTAATACACTGGACATCCTCAGAATGTGCACTGCTAACAGAAATTGATGCAAAGACATGGCAATGCCATACTCTCATAGCTTCACAAGAAACACATGAGCAGGTTCAGAAGGTATGAGAGGGTTCCTCTCTGTTTGCTGATGCTCCAGACTAGTGCCATGTTGTCTATCTGTATGGAACTCAAATCCTCGGGCAGAGCATCGTGCAACATCTGCAACGCTAGAAGGACTGCCCTCATATCTAAAACACTGATGTGAAGATTGGCCTCTAGATGTGACCAAGAACCTTGGACAATTCTCCCACTGAAATGTCCCCACCTTAGAAGGTAGGCACCTGTGGTCGATCTGTGTGAAAAGGGCAACCTCCGTCGCCGATGACCTGATATGCTCTCTGCATATTTATGTTAGGTGAATTTTGGTATGTAATAAATGAATGTTTAGAGACTACTGCACAGAGTCCACTGGAGTAATCTCATGTAGAACCTGGTTACTGGAACCAGTAAGACTGAGAAGGCCATTAGACCTAAACATTATATCATTAACCTTGCTGAAGGTGAAGAATGTTGAAGTACCTGTGCAGCTGCCAGACACAGGGTGAGCACTCTGGAGTGGGATAATTTAGGTGAGCACTCTGGAGTGGGGTAATTTGTAAAATTGAGTCCAGCTGGAATCCAATGACTTCTACTTACTGTGTCGGATCTACATGGATCTTGGATAATTTATCATGATCCCTAAGTTCTGCTTTAGGTGAAGAAGGTCCAAATGATATAAAAGCAGATGCTTGGAGGTAGCAGTGAGGAGCCAATCATCAAGACATGGGAAAACTTGGATTTCTATTATTTTGGTAAAACACCTTGGTAGCTGTGGTGAGACCGAAGGGCAGCACTCTGAATTGGTACTGACTGGCTCCCAGCCACAAATGCAGAAATCTCCTGGAACACTTCTCTACCTTTATATATGTGCCCTAGAGATCTATACAGCACATCCACTTGTCCTTCCTCAGAAGAGGCAACATGGACTGAATTGTTGTCATCCATAATTTTGTCTGTTTTACAAACTAATTTAGATGACTCTAGTCTAAAATGGGCCTGAGGTCCCCTGTCTTCTTGGGTACTAAAAAGAAACTTGAATAAACTCCAGACTCTAACTGGCCTTTGGGGACTGACTGATGACTTTCAAGCAGCTTGGAAATTTCTGCTGCTGCAGGTACCCACCAAAGGGGTGAAACATAGGAACTTTCTGCTTTTTTATTCCGGGGGGAGGTGGTGAAGGGAAACTGATTAGCCTCTGGAAATTATGATTAGCAACAAAGAATTTGTTACGCATTGCCAGGCTTGTAGGTACATGGATAAGCACCCCCCAAACTGCCTCCAGACTGCAGCAGTCAGGCAACCTTTTTGCAGCGCTGGTAGGGCTTTTTGGTGAAGGGACTGCAAAGCCCTGATCGTGTGGTCCACCTCTGCCTCTTGGGTGACATCCATTAGAGCTACTTCCTCTTCGGCCACGATAAGGTCTGTCCCCAGGACTTTCCTCATAAAACTCTGTAATATGAAGAACCACATCTTCTTTCCACCCCTCTGATTCCTACAGAAGGCCCTCTGTGGGGTGGAAAAATGGATTCCCACTGCAGAGAGAGTTTTACAGTCTTGTTGACTCCTGGTAATGTGCCCTTTACCAGTGTTCCAAAAAGAGTGGAACCATGAAACAAGGCATGAATGAAAGACATCTTAAAGACTTCTGCATAAATCACAAAGGCACATCCAGGCTTGACATGCCAGTGCCCGTTAATCTAGCCATACCATCTGCTCCACTGGATAGTATTCGCATGGTTACATTCAATGCAGACTGGAGGGTAAGGAGCTGGGTGTCCATGATCTTCTGAATATTACTGGTAGAACACTTCAGACAGACTTAGATACCTCTTCAGTCAAGTCCTTCTGGAGTTGTATGACATGAGCTAAACAGTTCAGCGCTCAGGTCACTGAACAGTATATGTTTCCCAAACTTGTCCAAAGTCCTAGACTCTCCGGTAGGGGGATGGAAAGAGGAACTTTCTTTAGATAATTACTTCCTCGTAGATGCTGCTACCATCATGGCATCTACTAGTGGGCCTTTGCTCCTTCTATGCCACATGCCAAGATTCTGTTTTTGTGGGGAATGATTTCACCACAGCAGAATGCTTCCATTCCCATGAGCCATGAGATCAATAAGAGGGATCAAAAGGGTACTACTCAGGATGAAGTTAAGACAGAAGCGAAGGTTCCAAATACACAGTCTTATGCGGTGAAAAGTTCTCAGCAATCCATTCCCCTCATGGTTTTATCAGTTCGAGGATCTCACGGAAGATGAAGTCTACAGAGGGGACCTAAGGGAGCCTTTACTCTCATCCAAATCCGTGTCTTTCTTGAAAGAGACTGGTGAAGAGTCTATGTGCTTCCGTTTGCATGTCTGTTTCCTGTGAACCTGTATTGGTGGGTGATCAGATGGTACAGAATCAGACTGGGAGCTAACACAATAAGCAGTCTCAGAAGCCTGCAGAACTGACTGTCCTTGTTCAGCAGAAAGATGGGAAGCAGAAGCGGAATCCAGTTGAGGTTTAGGTGGAACCAAGCTGGGTGGCAGTGCCTTCATTTTTAGAATAGCCAAAAACCTCTCAAAAGCCACAAAGTCCGAAGCCACAATCAGCCTTGAAGGTGGACTCCTTCTGCCCGAAGATGAAGGAGATGCCCTAGGACCCACAAGTCTTGCTTCCAAAGCCTATCTTGGATCTGAGCTGACAAGAGTAGAGGCCCCAAGGGGGACAAATGGCTCCAAAAATTTCAGCGTCAACCCATCCCCTTGAGCCCCAGCATTGCTGCTTCAGCTTTGAGTCTCTTCCTAATCAGAGCATATCAGAATCAAATGAGAAAGGGATGCAGTTGGAATCAAAGCAGCTTAAACTATCAGCTCTGACAAAGGTGCCCTGGGACAGGTCCGATCAAGGGTAGTTGGGACTGAAAGGCAGACTAGGACTGGAGGAAAAAGACAAGGGGTTGTTGACCAGTTGGATCAGTGAGTTCAAAGAAGGCGGCACCAGGAAAACCCCAAGCTGATTCTGCTTTCTCAGAAACTTCATCATGCAATATCATCCAATATGCCGATGATTCCTCTCTTACCTGCTCAGTCCCCTCCCATCAACAACTTCAGTACCTAACACAATCAGCTTTCCAAGACATTAAGAATTATCTCTCCAGCCACAAACTCATTCTTAAACCCCCCCCAAAAAAAAAGTTAATGATCTTTGCAAACAAATTGTCTGTGCATAACTTACCACCCATTACCATACACTCCTCTAATGGTATTAAAATAGAACCTAATGACCAAACTAAACTCCTAGGTGTCACAGTCGACAACAGACTAAAATTTATTTATTTATTTTATTTATTTCCAGTTTGATTACCAGGGAAGTCCACTGGTCTGAAATGACCCATTTTCAGTGGAGGCCTGGAAAGAAAAGCTCCAAGTTGCATAATACAGTTACAATACAAGTGGTACATAGGTATAACAGACATTATACAAAAGTTACAATTAACATATTTGGAGTCATGGTATTTAACAGAGTTCAGAGTTTTACAATTTCATTTAAGGAGCACTCTAATGTGTGGAGTTTGACAACAATATATGTGTGAACATGAGTAGAGAGAGAGAAGACAGAAAAAAGACATAGAGAATACACTCTGCTTACACACAATTAAACATGGATGCTATTTACAATATTTACAAGGTTGAGTTAAGGCAGAGTAGCTATAGGTGTTATCGAAAGCATAGAGGGCCCAGGAGAAAGAGCACACCTCCCTAACTATCAGAAAAGTACACTCCAAACTTGGCACCCTCTATAGGGCCAAACCTTACCTTACACATGAAGCCAGGCTAGCCACAGCTAGATCACACTTGCTATCCTCCCTACTTTACTGCTCAACTATTTTCACCAACCTTCGTAAGGCTGACCTAAACAACTCAGACTCATTAAACAAGACAGCCAAGTTTGTAGCCAATACACTCCATAAAACACACCACTGCTCTGTTCTTCAACAGCTCAACTGGTTAGAATTGCCCAATCTATCACAAAACCAACTTATCTTTACTCACAAAATCATTCACAACCCCGGTAACTGTTCAGTTCTCTCAAACCTGATAAAACCCAACTCTACCTGTAGATCCCTTAGATCATCCAACAAACTTATGCTAAAAGTTACCCAGCCTCACAACTGTTATGGTGATTCCCTCTACTCCTACAAAATAGCTAAGGACTGGAACACTTTTCCTCAACACATTCAAACTAACCCAAACCTCTCCTCTTTTAAAATAGCCCTAAAGGAGCATCTCAATAGTCACTGGCTCTGCAACTGTATAGCTCCTGGCTAATCCCTCCTCCTTTCTCTAATTCAACATTCTCCTTTATTATAACCTTTAAATAACTCTTCATAAAGGAGAGATTTATTACCTCACTCTGATAAACAATCCAGATTACATATTATATTGCATGATCAGTCTCTGTATGTTTTTGCACGCTAGCTATACATATGATTATTTAACTTGTGTATGTGTACTCTTACGCTTTCATTCCATTACTGGTGCTGTTCATGTGACTTTGTTACAAGGCATTGTTTATTTATTTATATAACTAATAGCTGTTATTCTATGATTCACTGTACTGGAGCTTTTCTCCCCAGGTCTCTGCTGAAAATGGGCTACTAGCCCAGTTGGACACTACCCGGTTAACAAATGTAAACAAATAAATAAACGTCTTGCTCAATTAGACTCCTGGATGACCGAACAGAAGAAGCTACCAAAGGTGGTCTTGAATATTTTTTTTCCTGTAAGATTGGTAAATGAAGCCTCAGGCTTACTGGCTCTGCTGAACATTGAGCCAAAGGAGAAGGTCAGATCCAAGAATCTGATGGATCTGACTTTACAGGTGTCTCCGGATCGGGAATGACCAAAACCATGGGGTCTGGAGACAGTTTCTTAGTCTTTCCTGACTTCAATTTGTCTGCTTTCTCTTTTTCTAGGCTTTCTTTGTCAGATTTTTCTTACTGTCTTTGCCTTAGCTTTCATTTTGTCCTGACTTTTGGTTGAATAGGCAGCAGTGGAAGAAGAAAAACCAAGCTGGAGGGGATGACCCTGTCTGTGGTAGGAAGAAGACCCTAGACTATAAGCTTTTCCCTTGGCATTTATAGTGCCCTAGCACCAAAGAAGGTGCAAACCTCACAGTCAAGTCTCAATATGGCAGCACCCAAACAGTATACATACAGTGACTGCAGGTCTTGAGGCAGGAGTTTGTATCCCCATTCAACATACTTTTTAAATCCTTGAATGTCTGCCATATTGGAGAAGAAAAAAACACCACCATAAACAGCCTGCAATATCAAAGACATGTATTTAACTACACAGGAAAGTTACCCACAGAAATTTGAATTAAGTGCTTAACTATATACTATTTCTAGACAGCAAATAAACAAGCACACATCCTGGACTACCTAGACCAAATAAATACTGAAAAAGCACCCCTGGTAGAGCGGCACCCTAGGCGGCCGCCTAGTTGGCCTATGCCTAAGGCCGGCTATGAAGCACACACACGCAACACTACAGTTAACTAGGAAACCCTAACAGCTAATTACTACCTACAAACAAAAAGTCATATTACATATATATGTACATGCATACACACTACATATAGACACACACACACAGACATTTACAGACACACACACACATGCGCGTGCATATACATACACAAACATTTTTTTAAACTACACAAAAAAAAGAAAAGAAAACATTAAATATGCAAACTGGGGAGAAGTCTTTCAGTAGGAGAAGGGATGAGAGAAAAAAAGGCTCCAGCAATAAAAGGATAGGCTTAACAAAGAGCCCTCACAGAAACGTCTGATTGCTTCAGGTGGCAAACAAGATCCGAGGCAGCAAGGTGAAGGGAAGGAATTATGAGTAAGCAAACAGTCACAGAGCTCACTATCTGTGAAGCTTCAGAGACGGCACTGGGAACAGATCTGACAACCCATATGTTGAATCAGATAAAAATAGACCTCAGATCTAAAGATACATATATTTGGGTCTAGGACTACTGACTCATTTCACAAACAAAAACTGTGCTTATGTGTTTCTTGGAGGGGAATTTCCATATCCCAAAAAGTGCAATCATTTAACTGATAAATCTGCTTTGGGTAATTAATTATGAAATTCCACACCAAATGTTCATCTTCCGATATCCTAAAAAGGTGTGCAGTAGATCAGAAGCAAGACCTTTTAAGATGAAATGCTGAGTAAGAACTTAACTCAGTCTGAAGCATCTAAAGTATAAGTACATTCTTGTGATATAATCAGACTAACAGGTCATAGAGAAGACAGAAATAAAGACTCTTACCAAACATAATTTATTTTCACACGTTTATATGTTCTATGGTATCTTTATGTCAACTGCACATATGCAGCAACACAAGGCTTAAATCACACATGCATGAACAGTACTTGGATGCAGGGTCTTATGCTCCAGCAAAGCCCTAGGTCTAAGTCTGCAATCACACCAAATGCAGATGTACTCCACAGCCACATACGTGCTGCACAGCCAACCAAAGCCAGCTCTGTTGTGTACACAATCTTATACATCAAATTCAAAGTGAAGTTACAGATTTGCAACCACTACAGAAACTGTGCCAGTATTGACACAAGTTCATTTGTTTTCTATGTCATGTGAGTTATATGACTTGCCATAAAATTCTTCATCAACAAAATTGTTTCAAATTTGAATCAATTTCTAGTCTCTCTCTATTTTATTCCACCCTGTTCCATGAACTAGGTAGTGACTAAGTAATTAACACTGCACTGTAGCAACACAACTGGTATCTCCTGGAGTGCCATCTGACAAGCTTTTTTTTTTAAGGTCTATGACAGTTTCATTCACCTGTCATCACTTGCCCCCCATCCCCATCGCAATAGACAAAATCCTTGCTGTGTACTTCACAGTTTGTTGCTCTCACCATCACTGATAAAGAAAATAATAACATCTCAACACACCTGGACACATGCTAACAGTCATCCCAGTGCTAAACAAAAGAAATGCCAGAAACAACTTATCTACTTCTTTTTTATGACTAATGGTTTGGATTGCAAACTCTGCACAGCTACTACAAGCAACATGGCTAAAAACTGTTTTTATACCAGATGGCACAGCCTGGAGGTGGTTTCCTGTAGATGGCAGTGGTCACAATTTTCTTTTTTTTTTTTTTTTCAAATAATTCTTTTATTTTCCATAATATGAAACAATGCATACAACAAGGACGAAAAACATTATAGTAATGAACATTAAAATGAAACGTTGAATAGTTACAGAATATAATAAGTACCCAAACAATTTAACATTGATATAAGTGAGAGATGGGATAAAACACAAGGAAAGCATTGTCAGCAGCTTAACCAAACGAACTATTATATACACTATTTACAACGTAATGTGCTACAGTTCCTCTGTAATAATAATGCATGAAATAAAAGAAAAGAAAAGAAATAATATTAATAGAGTTAACAGTGGTTCTCTATAAATTAAGATGAATTAGAATATATGTTGCACTAAATGTACTAATGGGAGATTATTCACTAAGAACTAGATCTAAAAGTGTCTTCCATAATTTACTAAAATAGGCTCTCTTTTTAGGACCCTTTATAATGAATTTATGAGCTGAAATGTGTTTATAAGCCATTTCTTTGAATTTTTCCCAGCTAAGTTTGGTGCGATCCAACCAATTGTTAGTGATGTATAGCTTAATAAGTGAACAAAGAATAATTAAAATGTGGAGTTGCAATTTAGATACTTTGGATGTAGGAATGTGGAGAATGGCTGTTTCCCACGAGAGAGTGGAGGTGTAATAACCCATTTTTTCTAGGCGAACTTTCAGAGAACACCAAAGTTTGTAAGAGTGCTTACAATACCACATAATGTGTAGCAAATCCGCTCTCGGATAAGGACAACAGGTGCAAGAGGCAGATGAGTTGGTGTTAAATTTATTAAGAATTACAGGAGTATAATAAGCGTTATTGTTTAGCATCAGTTGTGTATATATGAGCTTCTTGAAAAGGGAGAGCTCTAGAGTAGATTTTATGGCTGAGAATTTTTGATCCTCTGTAATGGTAGATCCAACGGTATTCCAATAGTTGGAGAAGAGACAATTTGAATCGTAAATCATGTTCATCAATAGCTTGTAGGAGGAAGATACTGTTTTTTTAGTGCTCGAGATTACAGAAATAACTTCAACTAGTTTGTTTATTTCCTGAAGGTTGGGAGAAAGATTGAAAGGTTGTGCCAGTATCATTTCTCTTAGTTGTCGAAGAATAACTGTGTATTTCTTGTTAGTTCCTAAGATTACCCGTAACTCAGGCATAGTTTTATACCTATATTTGAGAATGTCCCATACATTGAGATCCTTGATAAGAGGGAATTTAGTAAGGTCAAGCATTACATTATTGATTTTAAGGTTTGGATTATGATGCAGAGGTTGGAGAAGAGGTAGAACCTTTTCCAGTTTGATATCTTTAACTAGGGTTTGGAAAAGCCTAATTTTATGTTTCAGGGATTGAGCTAGATTACAGTGGTTCATAGAAATAGTGGATAGAAAGGGGATAGCCTGAGGGTTAATTTTGTTAGATATAATATGTTGATACCAAATTTTACCCAGGCTGGAGAGTGTGTTTGCCTTTTGCTGCTAAAATTTGAGATAGACCAGACTCTAATTGAGCAGATAATCTTGTAGTACAGTTGGAAGTTTGGAAGACTTAGCCCCTTTTTCCTTAGGGTAGGTTAATTTGGGGTAGCGATCCTAACTGATTTAGGAACCAAATGAATCCAGCTAAGTCTTTGTTAACTTTAGAGAAAAACTTATTATAAACTAACACATCCGAAGCATTGAGTTGATATAGGAGTCTAGGTAAGATATTCATTTTCACAATTGCTGCTTTGGACAGGAAAGCTAGATTCATAAGTTTCCATCTTTGTAAATCTTGCTGTATAGTAGACCATGTTTTAAGTAAATTGTTTTGAAGCATAGAGGCTTGATTATGTTCAAAATGAATACCTAAATATTTAAGGCTATATGCAAATCGGAAAGAAGACTCAGGGAAATAAAAAGATTTATGGGAATTGGGGTTTATTGGGAAGATATGAGATTTTTTGTTGTTAATTTGGTAATCTGATGCGATAGAGAAGTTCCTTATGGCATCCAGAATTTTGGTTAGGTCTGAATTGGGTGACTGAAAGTATAAATTGAGGTCATCAGCAAAAGCTGATAATGCAACCTGAGTATTAAGGATTTTAGGTATATTGTGATAGGTATTCTGGGTTAAATAAAGAAAGAAAGGCTCTATAAAAATGTTAAAAAGGAAGGGTGAAAGTGGGCACCTGTCTTGTTCCATTGGTGATCAAAATTGGCTCAGATCTCTGTTTATTTATGTAAAGGCACGTTTGAGAATTTGTATAAAGTATTCTAATCATATCCGAAAAGGATTTAGGTACATTGAAATGGGACAAGGTAGCAAACAAAAATTCCCAGTTAACTCTGTCGAAAGCCTTAGAGGCATCCAAAGTTAAGGGCGTATATTGGGTTTTTCTTTTTGGTAAATTGTATTAGGGAATCCAAAGTTAGCGTATTGTCCCATGTGTGCCTATTACTCATAAAACCAGCTTGATCAGGGGAAATTAAGGACGGAAGAATCTTTTTTAATCTATTTGCTAATATAGCAGCAAAAATCTTAATGTCAACATTTATTAAATTGGTCTGTAATTGTGTGGGTCCGCTTTGTCTTGTTTATTCTTTAATAGTAAAATAGTTTAATTGTTCCAATGTATATCAGTAATACCCTCTTTAGTAATATAGTTAAAGACTTTCAATAGTATGGGGGAGATTTTTGGACAGAAAGCCTTGAAGAAGTTAGTAGTAAAGCCATCGGGGCTTTGCCTGTTTTAAGATTTTTTATGATGTCATGGACTTCTTGAATGTCGAAAGGGGCAGATAAGAGGGAGACTTGGTCAGTTTTAAGAGAATTTAATGGAATTAAGAAAAGACTCCATCTGAGGCTTTAGGGTTTTACCTTTATTGCAACTATAAATATCTGAAAATAGTTCGAAAAACAAGTGTATTATTTCAGAATCTGAATTATAGATTTTCCCTTGGTATTGAAGGGTAGATATTCTAGGAGTACCATTATTGTTTTTTAATATTCTTGCTAAAGTTCTTGAGGGCATTTGTGCCCATTCAGAATATGTTGCAATAAATTTTTGTTCCTGTAAGGAGTGATTCTGTGAGTGAAGTTCAAATAAATCTTCGTTGCATTGATCAGTTCTTCAGTTTGTGGGTCAGGGGATAATCTCTGACTTTTTTCCAGAGAGAAGAGTTTTAAGGATAGAGTATTTTCTTTTTTAATGTTGAGCTTTTAAGAAAAGAAGCTTGGCTGATCAGAAAACCTCTCATTTCAGCTTTGCAAGCCGCCCAGTGGATGTCTGGAGGAATTTGGGACTCCGTGATATTAATATCTAGATCCAGTAACATGTTATTAATTTTTTTTATTATATCTTTATTATTTAGTAAATTATTGTTAAGGGTCCAGTTAGCAAAGGTAAAATCAGGAGTAGTGAATCTAATTTTGAGAGATATTTTGGCATGATCAGAGAAGCATCTGGGCTCAATATTAAAAGTATTTTTAAATTTGGATAAGGGGTCTGAGATTAAAAGGAAGTCAAGACGTGACCAAGATTTGTGACAGTTGGAGTAAAAAGTATATAGATTTTCCTTGGTCGAAATATTACTAAAGGTAATAGTGTCTATAAGATTAAAATCAGATATAAGCTCCTCTA
The DNA here is from genome assembly GCF_019279795.1 of Protopterus annectens. NCBI lineage: Eukaryota > Metazoa > Chordata > Ceratodontiformes > Protopteridae > Protopterus > Protopterus annectens. Next base: position 188,760,065 of record NC_056731.1, read on the forward strand.
ATGCTATAGAGGCTTGGAAGTTGTAAGAGGAGGATTTGCTGGTACGATCTAGGCTAGGATCTATAACCGCATTCCAGTCCCCACCTACTATGAATAAGTAATTTGGAAATGAGTTCAGTATATTATAAATTTCTAAAATAAAAGTTTGTTGTTGCGAGCATGGACCATAAAGATTCAAGAACATAATTGGTTTAGAGGAGTCTGGGAGAGTAGATGTGAAGTAACACCATCTGCCGTTTATATCAGATTTATATTCATTGATAGCTTCCTGGAATTGTTTCTTAATTATGATAGCCACACCCTTCGAATTTGTGCTATCTCCAGCACTTATTATAGACCTAATCCATTTTCTATTTTTTACGTGCTCCCACTCAACATTAGATAAGTGTGTTTCCTGAAGAAAACAAACATTAGCCTGAGATTTAAAAACAAGGTGTAATAGTAATTTTCTTTTGGCAGTATTTTGTAGGCCATTAATATTCCAGGAGTCAATGGACCAGCTCATAAATGTTGATACCAAGCAGGGTATAGGCGCATAATAAAATTAGGAAAATTTAAAACACTGTATGAATAAATTAATTGTGTGATGAGAAGAGTTTGCCTTATGTTTGCAATAAAGAAGATGGGAGATGGAAAACCACTTTTGCTCTGTAACAGCAAAACATTTGAATGTAGAGGAAAATGTAGCATAATACTTCTTCTGACATGACCCGGTGCCTACCCACCCGAACCCCTTAAGTGAAGAAGTACATATACAAACCAAAAAAAAACTTAACAATTCTATACATATATACAAAGAAACTCTCATCCAAAAGATTATCAAACCAGATCACACTTCGGTGCACATAAAGCCTCCATGTGTAGATAATACACCTACTATTATGTACAGTAACCATGACCTAATATACATAAACACATATTTGTAAGCCTGAACATTTAAACGCAATGTATATGAAAAGTGAAACTCTATGGATGCCATACGTAACATACTTATTACTAGTAGCAACACTTTTTATGGAGATGCAATCACAACAGGAATACTGTAACATTGGCACGCTACTAAAGCCTTGTTAAACTTGTCTTATAGAAGAGCATGTTGCTAGTGATTATATAATAGAAGTTGTGGGTGATTAGTTAAGGAGCTGCATAGTATAGATAAATGTGATGCATATTGGATGAGAATGTGTTTACACTGAACAGACACTAATAATAACAACACTATTTTGAAGCTAAAAATCTTGTTGTGTAAATGTATATGTATCCCACCCGCCATCTGTGTTTACCATTTGCTAGTTTTAAGCAATTCTGGTTGATGTTTAAATGATCTTAGAGACCCCATTATAACTACTCCTAACCTGTTTAGTTGAATTCTTAATTTATTATAACAGTCTAGTATCTAACTCTGTAGCTACCATGCCCCCACAAGTACTTTATATAGATGTCTTTCTTTAATACCCAGTTCTGTGTAAATAATTATATATCTGTAAGCTATAACCAGATCAGTAGAACAGGAAGACACTATAGGTATATATGCAAAATCTCCCACCTATGTGACTTTTGTAGTAAGTATCCAAAAATTAAATATTTCAAATAAACAAGTATTGCTATATTGAGAAATTCAGTTACTTAAGTTGTGCTATCCTACTGCAGTACAGACAAAAAATCATTTCCTGACATCTAATATGTTGCTATGTGACTTAGGAATGTTTAACTTCTATTAGTGTATTTAATTATGCCTTTACATTGCATGCTTTATACCTATTGGGGCAAAGGATGTTGAACTAAACATCGAGGACCCTGCTTGTTGAAACTCAGGAGCCCTAACAGTGGGAACTGTTACTGGACAAAAACAATGCACAGGGAATACATAAACAGTATGCAGTACCTTTTTTTTTAACATACAGCTGCAAGCGACTGGTGGGGAATGATCACACCAGCGTGCACAACAGAGAGTCCCAGCAAAGGATATCCCACTAGAAACCTCGCGAAGATACGTTCCTTGTTGACACGTGGATCTGCCTTAAAACGGAAAAAAGTCTGTTTTAAATGAATTAAGCAGTCCTGGACCTACTAAACAACCTTTGTAGATGCTGGATTAGTAAGCGACTGTGTCACTGAAGCCTCCGGTGAGTAAATTACATTTATCAGGAGTACATCTGCAGAAACGCGTGCTGGAAGTTTATGAGCTTATGCAAGTTCAGGAGTCTTGTTAAATACTTTCAGGAAAGTCTCTCTTGCTTCATTTTGGGATGTTACAGTGTATTTAATATCATTTTGATAGAAGATCAATGTGCTTGGAAAACGCATTTGAAATCTGATGTTCCTTTTGATAAGGTCTGAGCAGAATGGAGCTAGTTTTTGTCTGCTTTCTTTAATGGAAATGGGTAGATCTTGTGAAAAGGTTAGTTTGTGCTTGTTCCACAGAAAGTTTTTATTTTTTTTTGCTGCATATAAGATCTGTTGAGCAGTTTGGAAGTTAAGTAGTCTTGTGTATATTTGGCGAGGAGCTGAAGCATCTTGTCTTTTATGCAGCGCACGGTGTGCACCCTTAATTATAATGTTTTTTCCCTCTTCTGAGTGGAGAAGTGATTCAAATATTTGCTTAGTTACAGAAAGCAAGCCTTGGCTGTCATAGCTTTCAGGGAGACCTCTTATTAACATATTATTACGTCTGCTCCTAGCTTCAAGATCTGTAAGTTTTGTCTGTAGATCTGATAAGGAGGCTGTTTTGACACGTAGTTCCTCTGATAAGGACTGTAATTGGAACTCATTAGATTGTACTTTTTGTTCAAGTGTGTCTACCCTGTCCACAATTTGATTGATAGATTTACCTATGGTAGAAAGTTGTTCTGAGAAACTTTGTATAGCTGAGTGGATGGGTTGAAGGGCCTGTTTTAGTTCTTCCATGTGGAAGCCGGAATCTTCTTTGTTGCTTGTGTCACTTTTGGTAGATTCAGCATTTTGTTTATTTATTCTCTGCCTTTTTGAAAGAACCTCTTTTTCGGGTGAAAAGATTGCTGATGATTTAGCTTTTGTTGTTTGAGTATCCATTGTAATAGATTCATTTGTTGTTTTTATCTGCTTAGCCATGAGGGACTGGAAGTATTACAAGCAGCAGCAGGCCTCCCTGAATCACTTGTGAAAAGGAAAAAAAAAAACACTTTGAAAGAGCCAGAAAAGATGAAAGTCTGTTTTGCGTTTTGCCCACTTCCAAAGTAATGCAAGTTCCGCAATTATGAAGGTAAAGCAGCTCTTTTCGAAGTAAGTATAATCCTAGGAAAAATACTTGAGGTGAGGAGCTCTGTGCATAAGCTGTTCACTAGTCGACCACCATTTTGGAATCACAATTTTCTTTTACACTGAGTTTACCTACTTGCAGTTCTAAAAGGGTCTTGCTGCTGGCCTGAGACTTGTTCCACTGCCGATTACAGGCAACCTGCTTGTTAAACAAACTTAAGGCTTAAGTTACTCTTATTGCTAAGTGTTTCATGAAGGCAAGTGGCATTATTAATTACGCCCCAGAGTTCTCATATGGACAGTCATTTTAGGGTTCTCAGTTCTTGGGCAACAAATCTCAGCTGAGTCATGTCTCATCTATTTGAATGCTTAGCACTGAATGCTAATGAATCTGAACAGGTCACTAATGTGTAATAAAACAGTGCACGATACCACAGCTGGATATTTATCAGCAATGAATCAAAGAGCACATTCGTATTTAGGATTACTAGGTGTAACACCCACTACCTACCCCCTACTGGGACGGAATTACACTGCTGCTGTGGACAGTGCTTACTGGGAACAAACAGCCCGATTCCCATGCAGATCTTTTTAAATCATGGGAGTACTCAATAACCACAAGAACATAATACATGCAAATAGTGAAAATATGCAATGTAATACTTTTCTCAAGCACTGAAAACAGACATAAAAGCTGAAAGTTTACAGTTTTCACCTTCCTTTACCATCTACTTATTTTTAAGGAAACATCAGCATCACTGCTGACACCCCCCCCCCCCCAAACATGAACAAACACTGTTTTGACAATTTTAATTCTCTGTGGTATATCTGAACATCTACTGTTTAGACGTAAACTGAAACATACTCACTAGGAAGAACACATGAATTAAAACTCTTTCTCCTAGTATTCTGACATGTTCTATCAACAATGCGCCAGCATCTGGCACAGACTACTGGTTGCTTTTCCAACAGCCCATTTCCCTCCACATATGACAATAGCTTCTGCCAGCATAAGTTTTAGGGTGCACACAGCAGCATCAGTTAGGAACACCTTCAAATATGCTTTAGCTAGGACACAGATTCCAGTGAAGTACATTGAAAGGCATATGCAGGGTGGATACTGTACCTGCTGTAAAAATCTCTCCTCTCAGTCTTCTCTTACAAAAGTTAACTGTTAGTGTATTTAACACAAATATTCCATTTTACTTTAAATAAAGGACTCCTGTCACAGGCCGCATAACTTGGGATGTAGATTAGGCCTTTTAAGACTGTTGTTCCACAGCCAGCTGTGCCTCTGGAAACTATATTTTACTTATAACAGCTTCCTAAGGAATGACAAGTAGTGCCATCACCTCACAGATGTGAAGTAAGAGGTTAGTCACATTTTTTTTGGCCTGCTGGCTTTTGAAATAATTTGCTAGAGTTTCTCCCAATGCAGAACCTCCAGTTCTTATACATCTCACTGTCAAATTATGAGATAAGGGGTTGCAGGAATGTGACCCCCCCCCCCCCCCCGCACACACACAGCGGAAGGAAATGTATAAACTGTTAACCTTATAAGCCCACTGGACAAATGTCCATTTAAGGAATGACTCAGGAACACTATGTGGCCAAGTGATTTGCTCACAATTAAGTAAATAGAGTTGGAAAGGAATAAAACCCTGTACCCTTGGCTATAGGAAGCAGGTTGTTAACAGCTAACAACCTTAATCCCCTGAACTAACTAACAACTTTGTTTGTTTTCTTTGTTTACAACATTATACATGGTAAGTCACACTCTCTAAAAAGGAGAAGTCACAGATGAATTGTGAAGGGGGGGGGTCTGGCTGTTCAAAGTTTGCTTCTTGTATAAGTGGATGCTAGAGGAGGGTGGGGCAAGAAATAAAGCCACCAAAAGGCCAAAACACTAGCAATGAATATGAGCTTCATAGATTAACAATCCACTTATTAGGTACAATTTTTTTCAAGTATCATCAAGGTCGTTCAACCAGGCATCAAAGAGGCACATTAAAAATCAACTACAATTGGTCTAATGAAGTCTTGTGATATCCATGATGACAGCACTAATATACTTCAATGATTTATTTATTAAACAATTTCATATTTTTTCCATATGGCAGCAGTTCATTTTAACTCTTAATTGCTAGTTAAATGGGGCTATGGATCAGGACTGCAGAAATGCAAGTAAGTATTTGTAATTTAACTAGCTGAAGATGGGCTGATCTATGGCATCTGACACAAAGACACACACACACCCACACACACACACACACACACACACACACACACACACACCCACACTGAATGAAATATGTTTAGTAGGTGGCTCAGTATATCAGTATAATTGTTAATAAATCACCTCCTTAGGTATTACTTTTTTCTGGGGGGGGGGGGGGACTAGGTGGCCTCTGGCCTGGTATGCGAGCCAGCTTACGAGTCTTCGATGGAGTGTATTAGAGACAAATGAGAAAATTTCTTAAGAAAGCACCGACTTCTCACATCTGAGACCTAAGTTCTGAGCAATGTTTGTTTGCGCAGAAGACTGACTGTGTTGACTTGCAAGGCAGCAGGTGCTGATCCATGCAATGGAGTAGCCCACTTTCCAAGGTTGACAATATGCTAACTGGGAGTATGTGGAAGATGCCTCTGCTGCAGTGAAGAAGTGATCTCCCCAGACAGGCTGATAGATAAAGGCCTGGACTGTGCAAAGTTTTACATAAAGAGTACTAAGTGAGTTATGTTGGGAAGAAGTGATTTCTGACTGGGTTGTAGTATTTGGGTATTTCTTGTTTAAAGCTTAGATTAAAATACTGAAACAGTAATTGAAAGACAATAGTGAAGGGCTCCCCTCCTTGGCTGTGTCATGTTTCATTTTGGATACAGTCTTTTTACAGGTATACATATCAAATAAAATGCAAGTCCTGGCAAAGATGTCATTAAATTTCAAATTCTACTTCTCAGAAGTTTCTTACAGGAATAACACTAAAAATGAAAATTTTACATCTTACTAAATGGGTTCAAAGGTAAACAATAGACTAATGACCAACATGGCCTTTATAAGCCTAGCTGTGGACACCAACCCGATTGTGTCACTACACATCATAGGCATTTACTAGAAGGGAGGCATGTTGGCTACAAAGTTTCTAAAGGTTATGTAGGGTGGGGTATGTTAGTTTGGCCATAGTTACTGTCTGCCTATCAGAGACCTGGGGTTCTACTAGAAATGATACACTTAAATAGGGTTAAGGATGGACTCTGCATCACATGGATGGGGAGCCTGTCCAGAGCATCTGGATCCTCTGAGACATGTCTGCATTGCCAACATATCCTACTCATGCGGCAAACAAAATCTAAATCCTTGGATCTAGTGGTTCTGATGCTGTTTGTTTTGCAGATGTGTAAAATGTTCAACAAAGCTGGATCCAAGAATGCCTTGTATGTCAGGCATAGATCACCTCTCAGTAACCTTTAAGATACAGAGTAGAGAGGCAGGGTTTTAGGGTGCTGTGTATAGGACAATGTGTTTATACCCTGGACTCTCCTGGCAAGGAACCTTTGTGGGCATTTCAACTGTTGGATATGTCTGGTCAAGTCCATGCCGACAGTGGCATTATACTCAACGACGGTTCTGATAAGGGCTGAATAAAGTGGCACTATGATTTCAGTAGACCTAGATGCCATACCCTTGCTTATAAGTTGGGTGACATGGAATGATTTCTTCTATCCTGGCCACATGTTGGTCAAAGACCAGATTACTTTCTACATATGTTTCCACATACCTGACAACCAGGTCAACTCTTAAGGGTATCTAGTCAACGGAGTAATTAGCCTGATTGGCAGTTTTCCCAAAAGGTGCAACACTCTCATATACTGGTGAGTACCAGGTCCAGTATGTTTGAACCTCTCTGGTGGGTGTGCTCACTATCCAGTCAAGGGCATTTGTGTTAATCATCATCAACCCACTTTTTCCCCATTTTCTACATGGTGTCGGGGTGTTGTGTCAGCTGTCACCATCTCTCCCCATTCAATGCCACTCTTCTACCTTCTTAGACACTCATACCAGACTGTCGCAGGTCTTCTCTCACACATTCCAATCACCTTTTTGCTGGATGCCCTAGTTTCCTCTTGCTTTCTTCCTGTCAGTCCTAAATCGTCTTCACCAGAATGCCATGTGCTTTTCTGCATGTGTTGAAACCACAATAATCTCTCTTCTTTGACCTCTTCTACAATTGTAGCTACTGTGGCTTCTGCTTTTATGTACTCACTTCTTTATCTGTCCCACAATGTGCATCTTACCAACCACCTCAGGCACTTCAACACCATCACCTCTAACGCCCTCAACTGTTCTGTCTTTACTGCCCAGGTTTCTGTACCACACAGGAGTACTGGTCGCACCACTGTTTTGTACACCTTACTTTTCAGCTTCTTTGGCCTTCTTTGTTCATACACTATATGTGACACTGTGCCAGTTGGCTGCAGCCCCTCTGATTCTACATCTGACCTGCTCATACAGAATTCCCATCATCTCAACCACCACTGCCAGATGCTTGAAATTGTTATCTTCCCTTCTATCTCAATTCTCAGTTTCTTCTGATTTCCCCCATTAGCTCTCATTGCAACTCTCTTATCTGTACTCAGTTTCAACCCATGTGTCTTCAATTTTGTATTCCATTCCCCTACCCTTTGCTGAAGTTCTTGTTCAGAGTCTGCTTGTAATGCCACATCAGCTACATACAGCAGCTTTGCTGATCTATACCCTCTGACCTGATTGCTAATGCAGTCTATTACCAGTATTAACAGCAGTGGGCCCTGATGCACACCCACTCTCCCACTGGGAACCCCGCTTGAGACTGAACATTATTCATACTAGAGTTGGTCCTTGTACATAGCTTGCACTAATTTTACCACATTTCTAGGACTTTGAACTATCGTAGGACTGTCCAAATCAGCTTTTTTGGGACCTTGTCATATAGTTTCTCTAAGTCTAGAAATGCCCAGTTGGACGTTCTCTCCTCAACTCTAGCCCCTTCTCAACTGTCTCACATCGGGTCAGCTATGCTGCATCCTGATCTGAATCTCAACTGCTCATGTCCCATCTTGCTTTCTACTACTCTGCGTATCTGTTTATCAACTGGCTTCCCACTGAAATGTCGGCACTCGAAATGCTGAGAGCAGATAAGCTGGGGAAAAAGGCTAAATACACAGAAGTGTGAATCTCAGAAATTGCTCTTCCCCTTCAAACTTCTTTTTGCAAAGGGGCATGCCCCCCACACCCCATCCCCAATTCCTGAACTTATACATAGCAACTGCAAGACTGTCATACCTCAGAGAAAAACGGAATATTCTGAGAAATGGCATCTCAGACTTAGTATATGCAAGTCTGTTCTTTCAGCCATTCAGTCTCCATATTTTGGGACTCGCTCTAGTGGGTCCTGACATTTCATATGGTAACCTTATCTACCACTCTCTCCAGAACTTTCATGCAATGTGACATGACCAAAGTAAAACACAGACTAAAATATGACAGGAGTTTGACACCTCTGCACTGCTCACAGTTGTGAATGGCCCCTTTGTTCTTGAAAACTGGCACTAGTATGCTTATTTTCCAGTCATCTGAGATATGCCTCTTTCTCCACATTGCTATGAGTATCCTCAGGAGCCATTTGTCCATCACCTCACCCAACATCTTTATCATATTTGCTGTAAGCTCATATGATTTTATTTTATTTATTTTACATTTACAGTGCCATTTACAGGTTATCATAGTAAAAAAAAAAAATAACAGTGTGAATACAGGCATGACAAAAGATGCAGTTAAAACCAAAAGACTGGAACCAATTTATGGAGGATGTTGTTTTCAACAACTTTGTTTTCCTTAATGCTATACCTAGTTTTTCTATGGGGGGGCTACTCCGCTTATCTAATCATAGGCTGTGTCTGGGGCAGTATGGCTTCTGTAATGTTTTCTTCATTCAGAAGCTGCTGGAAGTACTTCTTCCATCTGCCTTTGATATCCTTGGACTAGTGAACAGGTTGTTGCTGGCATCACTTCAGAAGGGTGTCCGACTACCTTCTTTATCTTTCTGTCTCTGCACTGCAACCTGATACAGTTTCTTTATGCCATCTACTCAGTCACTTTCCAGAAGCTAGCACAGTGCTTCTGATGTCTTACTCTTTGCTAATGCAACTCCATTCTTAGCATCTTAGTTATCCAAGTAGTATTTCTTCCTAGCCTGCTCAGTCTTTTCTGTCTCCCACATTTTCACGCACTCCTTTCTTTTGATGACTTCTTGGACATCTGTACTTCACTACCAGCTTTCCTTATATACTTTACCTCCATACCTGGCCTGGCCACATATCTGCTCTGTAGTCCTCACACATGCTGTTTTGAGGTGCTGCCATTCTTCTTCAACTCCACCTACTTCCTCTTTTTCTTGATGTGTTAGAGACCTGAGTACTTACTTAAACTGTTGTCTTTTATCTCCAGTCAACTTCCGGGTCATCAGCCTGGTCTCCATTGTCCCTAGAGCCTTCGCCGATTACTGCTTCTAGATGACTGTATCAACCAGTGGTTTATGCTCTGGGCCAACTGTTTCACTGGGAATTACTTTTCAGTCATCAATTCTACCCCAGTGCCCTTTCCCTACTGGGAGGAAGTCTACCCTAGTTGCATGTTGGCCACTCTTGTTACGTGATCTTGCGACTGTCTCTCTTTCTGAACCATGTGCTGGCTACTATCAAGCCATGTTTCAGAAAGACGTCTAGAATGGCCTCTCCTTTATTCCTGTTCTGTCAGTCCCGATGTGTACATTCAGGTCACCCATTATCAACACACACCAATTTGTGATGTCTTGCTTTATCTAGTAGGTCCTGCAACTGCTGTCTGAATGCACTCCTTTCCTCACTATAATCCTGCTGTGAGGCATAGGGCAGTATTCTTAATCTCAACCTATCATTAGGCTGGATTCTGATTGCCATGACTCTGTCACTAATTCTGATGACATCCCTCACTGTTTCTGAAGCCTCTCCCTCACCACAATTCCCAAACCATTTCTAGCCTGTAGTGCTCCTGAACAGCAGACTCTGGATCCCAAGCCAAGTGGATTTGCTATACTCCCCTTCCATCTTGTCCCCTGGAAATACAGGGTGTCCAGACTAAACCTTAACATGTCATCCAATTCTAAGCTGCGTCCTGTCACTGAATCTACACTGAGAGTAGCAATCCTTAGTTCATATTTGGCTGTTTGGTTTTACTCCCAGCTTTCATTCAACTAAGCTATCCCAGGTAAACCAAGTTGGGCAATTGGACACCAGCTAGTCAATAGCTTTTTGATCCAGGGCTGCTGGGCTTTATGGTAGACATACACTGGTCAGTAGGGGCACATACACCCATTCCACCATTAGAATTGGTCCCTGGTATAGTTTGGAGTAGGCTGGGTCCTCAATCCACTTATTAAATATGGCAAAAACAGTCAATATGACCAAATCTCCTACAGCCATACTTTTACAATGTTGAATAGCGTGAAAGCCCTGCCACTCTTGTTATGTGGTAAGTGTTCTCCTTTCTTGAGGATACAAAGCTGTTGGTCTAAACAGACTCTTTCCCCTATAGGGCACCATCTAGACTTTGTAGCCAGAGTTCAGGACCAAACCTTGTACCTTATGCATGGGAGGCAAAGACATTAACTATTATGCCAACTAGTCATGGGTCTCCTTTGAAATAAAAGTCAACTTGGTAACCCCAGCAAACCCTGTAACAGTTAGGAACATGTCTAAACCAAATTACATCCTATTAAACAATAGCCTGTCAAAATTAAGTTCCCCTTCTAATTCCATGTTTGTGTTAATGAAGTTCAGGATCATTGTGCCTGCGAGTTTGAAGCAGTATATACTTCTTAGTCTATGGAGAGAGAGTTAATGCCGAGTGTCTCCAGTAGATCTAGGTATGAGATATGGGATTCGTAGAACATAGAGGGTGACCTATAGCTAGCTAGAATTTGGTACAGGACTTTGTCTATGGAGAGCTGCACACCGATTAACACCAGGGAATCATCCTGTTTAACCAATCTAGAGGTATACCTGTTGCTAATGTAGATCAATATTCCCACCTTTTGTTCCTGTCTATGCAGCCGATGGTCTAATGTGTGGAAGGCACTGAAGCCTTCCTTGCACTGCCAGATTACACTGAGGAGTCAAACCAAGCTTCCGTAATGACACATGACTTTATTCTCCAGGGTGAGGAGAGCTTGTACGGGGTGGAATTTCTCGTTTAGGCTCCTAACATTGAGCAGTAACATCTTTAGGCTTCTTTGGGTTTTACTTGCTATCTTGCTAATTTGGCATTGCCTAAAAAAAAATCTCTAAGGGGATGGACAACGTTTTAGTAAATATTTGAAGCCTGGGGGTGAACAGGTGCAGAACATTCTTTGCAAAGCAATGTGGTTTGTTAACAATGTCCTCCCATGCTGACAAATACTGAATTCCCCAAGAAACAAAGCCAATTATTGAAGTCAATGACCTTTTGTTCATACAGTGACATTCTATGTACACTAGATCCCCCACTTGCAGTGCAGCCTGTATGCAAAGCCCATAACTGCCTGACGCACATTTAGAGAGAGATCAATAATATCTCTCTTTATTTAGTCCAGAGAGGTACATCTCAGGTCATTAATGTCCACATGGATTATGATATAATCATAATGGTACATGTGGTTTACTGACTTGAATGCATGTGTAACTTGGTGGATTCTGGCTCAAGACAGGCAACTAACAGTCATCTTCTGCTTGTTCAGTCAGGGGAGTGGTGTATCTGCGCTTCGTATAATGGAGTCCCCTATGACAAGAATCCTGGGTAATATGTTTGCCTGACTAATGGGCTTGCTCTAGGGGTTCCAGTAGGTCTAGGAGTATGTGTGGAGTTTGGTGTTGCTTTTGGTGAGAGCTTTAGAGACTGCTGAGCAGAGGAACTCACATTTACAGGCTTAAGAGGACACTGAGGTTTAGAAGGATTGCTTTTTAGTCCCTCGGCATATGATCTATGTATGTGGTGAACACTGGGTCGTGGATATAGTGTGTTTGTTCTTGACAAATTTGTTTCTATGCAAGATTTTTGCCACTAGTGATATCATGTATGTGCATCTCGCATACTGTGTTTGCTTCTTTAAGGATTAAACAGATGTCTGTGAACACATGACAATTGTTACATTGTCTCAGGATGCCCATATCTACCAAGCTAGCTATGCAGGCATTTGGAAAATGCATATCCATGCTGTCTGGACCTGTACTTGGGAAGGCTCCTGCAGATTTATGTGTTGAGGTATACAGAGGTCTCCTTGGGGAGTCTAGTAATACTGTTCTAAGATTACACAGTAGTGCTGTTTAATGCACAAACTAGCTGCTCAAAACTTGTTTCTGTGCAATGGCTTTGTTTTAGCCACACTGCTACATGTATCGGTTATAAAGGTAGTTTTAAAATTTATTCAAGAGCAATAGTGGTTTGCTGGGTGGGCACTTAGTATTATGGATATATGGAAAGCAATGGGTGGGAAAAGTACTTAAATAGCTTGCACAAAGGACAACAACAATGAAAGAGGGGGAAGAAGGGACTTTGGAAGTCAAATTACCATAAAGGGCTGAAGCCAGAGACAAAGCCTTTTAAAACCACACTAGCAAAAGAGTGGGAGGGTTGGTGAAAAATTCAAGCTGCAAAAAGCAGACTTTCCTAGAGAGGGATCCAGTCAAAACCAAAATTGGAACTCTGTCATATGGTTAGAATTTCAGAAACTTTAGCTTAATGTCTCAGTGAGGGCTGAGGTAGACACTAAGAACGGGGTGAAACAATAGCAAAGTAAACAGAAAGGCACTGCAATGTAACTTTAAGCAAATAATTCACTGACAATTAACAAATGTGCAAAACTGAAAAAGCCTTCAGCATTTTTTTTATTTGTACAGAGTTAAGATGTGGGTTATCTTGTCATAAAATCATTCTCTCGTGTCAGATTACTCTGGCTTCATCTTTAAGATCAAACCCAGGCAGTCAAAAATATATTACATCATTATCAAAACACTAACCCTACAACACAGTTGTAGTAGTGGACAAAGAATTAAAAGATGCACGAGTCACATCACTGGAAAATCTTCCTATATTGTATCATATTATTTCAGCTGAAAACCACTAACAATTGTGCTTTGTCTTTGTTGACAGGCTCTACCAGACTATACAGATTTTCTAGCAACTGCTGTAAAATATTCATCTGATATTGGATGACAAACATTAAATAACTTAGTTCTTGCAGATGTGTAAACACCATTTCCTTCATCTGCCGTGATCAATTCTTTCAAACATGGCAAAAAAGCTAAACCTAAGAAGCATCTCTGACCTTACTACCCCTGAAAATTCACAACAGATACAAAGCTAAAAAAATCAGAAGAAACCAAATTAAACAAAAATTTAAGGCAGGAAATAAAGTCAAATCTGACAAAAAGTAACATTTCTGCTGGGAGGGGGACGGCATCTCTAAATATACTAATTTCAACAATACACAACCTTTGTAAAAAGAAAAAACTTTCTTAACTCCACAGTTCTGTGATTTCATTTAACTCTATAGGATTTTTTTAAGAAGCAGCAAAGTGCATGAAAACAGTCTATTTCCATTTTTGTCTGAACACCAAATGAATTTAACAGGTATAATGTTATAACTGTTTTAGGGCAGCCACGGTGGTGCAGCGGTTAGCGTTGCCGCCTCACAGCAAGAGGTTCTCTGGTTCGATTCTCAGCTGGGGTGCCTTCTGTGCCGAGTCTCCATGTCCTCCCTGTGGTCACGTGGGTTTCCTCCGGGTGCTCCGGTTTCCTCCCACATCCCAAAGACATGCTGTAGGTGGACTGGACACACTAAATTGGCCATAGGTGTGAGTGTGTGCGTGTATGTGCCTTCTGTGGAAGGTTGGGCGCTGGGCTGGCAACTCGACACTGTAAAACTCCACTGCCAATCATGAGCGGACAAGTGATCCGCTGTGGCGACCCCTAACCGGGAAAAGGACAAAAGAAGAAGAAGAAGAATGTTATAACTGTTTTAGGTTTCCTAGCTACATGCAGCCTTTGCTAAGAGTGTATACATTGCCTAGAAACCTTTTTAGAGACAAAGGTTTGCAAGCTATATTGCAGACACAAAAGTTACGTACTTATCGTACTGATACAGCTGCTTGGTCTTTGGTCCAGCCACATAAAAACATTACAACTGGATGCTGCAGAATCCAGTCAGCTCTGCACAAGAAACATTCCCAGGTTAAAACACCCCCTACCCATAATGCACCAAACTCTATCCTTCCTCTCCAGGTTTACTGTGCTGCTTAAAAATATAGCCAACAAGAAACCAAACTCTTATACATACTGCTCTACCCAAAACATAACTCACCAAAAGATACTTCATTGGCGCGTTTTGTGCTTTTAGTACATAAAAATATTTGCAGGCTCATCAACCAACGTAAACAAGAGATGAAAAGGAGTCCAGCCCCCTGGAGGTGCCCCAGACTGCAGATCTAGCCCACATTTTTTTTACACAACTTTCTATTAGCCAGTATCTAGGTAATATGAAATGTTCTTGTTCCAATCAGAAAACCAGGATAAACTCAGTTATTAGTCAGAGGGAAAAGTTTGCTGAATAAGCATCCTGAAGGGCCTCAGATGTAAAGGTTGTGCTATGAGAGGAGGCCAAAGTAGGGGAAAACACATGTGACAATGCCAAAAGGGAAGCTATGATAATGACGTGACTTGTTCTGCTTTGCTTTCTGGATTAATTTATCAACCGCAAAGGAGAGAAGGTACAAAAGGAGTCTCAGAGGTCATATCTGGACCAGTGACCTAAGGTCTCATTTCTGTAGCATGTATCTGATGCAAACAGATTATATAAAGGCTTCTCCCAGTAATGGAAGCCTTTTAAATGTTTTTTTTTTTTTTTTTTTTTTTTTTTAAGACCTAGGTCATTCCCAAACCCTTCTTAACACAGGGGACAGGTGCAAGTCATCTTCTTCCTACACATTCAAATTCCAAAACATTGCCATGGTGTAACAATGGGTCAAAAGCCTCACTCGGAGGTATGAAAGGATACAGTGGCTTTGGTCCTGACTAGCCTAGTGGGGGGGGGGGGTAAGTGAGTAGCTTACACTGCCTCACCAATCATTGGAAGAGGTGGTCGCAATCAGGCCATCCTGCTCCTGTGTAAGTGGAACTTGCATGATACCAGCGGCCAAAAAACAATTTGATGTGCACTTGGCAATTCCAAACTCATGATGGCAGCCCTCAAATTTGAGGGAGCATGCAAACATTTGGAGAGGGAACAGGATGTACTTGCAGTGAAACAGGTGCATTGTCAGCCACCTCACAAAGGGTTAGGGCCATACACATACATCTCATTTCCAGCATTCTTGGAGAGCACAAACACCAGTACTGTTGCCAGACTAATGCCCGTGGTTATCCTGAAATAACCAGGATGGCGGGGGGGGGGGGCAAGCTGTGCTAATAAGGAGAGGCTCAAAGGTTATCAGCCATGGTGTGAAACAGCACCAAAAATAAATATGTATATTTGTCAGAGTGGATCGTAACAGTACCCTGAGCAGGGAGTCCTGAACTACCTGCTAAGTGAGAAGGACCACCCTCACTTCCAGGGCAATAATGTGCAGACTGGTCTCCATTTAACCTAAGATACCTTGTACTCCCTGCTCTTGATAACACCCACTCTCAACCCCCTGCACTGGTGTGGCCATACTGATAGTTACTAATGGGAGTGGGAGGCAGTAGGAGCTGCCCAGGAGTAGAGTGAAGAGCAAATCACCACCAGCAAGGACGGTTCTTGCACGCTCTAGAAATTCATACCCAATCGAAGGGAAGACCTGTACACCAAAACAGCTGAGAACGAAGAGTTCACTTTAATACCCTCATGTGGTATCTTGAGTGTGGAATCACACCTGGTGCCTTCAGACAAAGGGCTGCAAGAATAATCAGACTGCAGAATATGTGATGCTATCTGCTACAGAGGAGGAATTTGTTTTGGCAGGATGCTGGTTTTGCAAAAGAAAAAGTGTCCACTGCATAGCTGGTGAAGGTGAGAATCTGCAGTGGCTGCATCAGGGACTTGGAGATGTTTATTGAAATATCTAAAAATTCGAACACCTGGAGCCAAGACTCCCATATACACACTAAAAACCTCACTTGCAGTGCAGCCTGAAGCCAGTCAAAGACAAAGGGGAAGGCACTAACCCCCTGCTGGATCGGGTTCAACCACTGTTACACATCTCATCTGATAAACCCCTGGAGATTGAGGTGAGACAAAACAGTAGGGTTTGAAACTGGCAACTGATGTCTCCAAAATAGAAATGTAAGAAACTCAACTCTCTCTACGTAAGTAGGTATCCTGGAGGTATTCCTGGCTGCACTGAAAAATTCAAACGTTTAAGCGGCATTCATTCTGGAACTGTCTTTACTACTCCGATTCCTCTCAGACTGCTGCCCTTTGTCTGCTGTTGGACACATTTCTACCATGACCAAAACGGACTCTTCTGGCTCTGTGTGAAGAGATAATTGGAGGGAAGGGTCTGAAAACAAATGCCAGCTGCCGTGACCATAGGTCCCAAAAGGTCAGTGTTACTGAAGGGGCCTTTGTCAAAGTAGGCCCTGAAATTCTCACTGAAGGCTGGAAGTGAAAGTGTGAGATGGAGTACAGAAACATGGACATAAGCAGCCCCAGCTGCACCACTTGAGGCACCGTGTACCTGGTGGGTCCCACTTCTAAATCTTGAAAGCTCATAATCTCAAAATTCAAAATACTGAGTCCAAAATCTTGAACGTTCAAAATACTGAAAACTCAAAATACTGAATTTCATAATATCAAAAAAAAAAAAACTACAGGATGCCAACACTTACTATACTCCACCAGAATTTATTTATTTACATTTGTTAACCGGGCAGTGTCCGACTGGGTCAGAAACCCATTTTCAGCACAGACCAGGAAGAAAAGCTCCAGAACAGTGCAAGACTTAGTTAAAGTATAGGCAAGCAGTTACACCAAATATCAAAAAGTACGTTAGAAAATATGTTTCATAATCACAGAAATATTAGGAGGAATAACTAGCTTATACATAGTAAGTAAAAATTAAATTAAGAACAAATATAAAAATAGGTAGTTAATGTGTACATTATCCAAAAGGGCAAAAATGCAAGTAAAGTAAGAAATGAGCAGAAAAAAGGAAAATCTGATGCACTAGAACAGAAGAAAAAAGAATGAAGTAAAACTAGCCAGGAGGAATACAGGCACAAAGTCAGTTAGCATATAGACAATCTTTCAGGGTAGACTTAAATGTGAACAGGTTTGGAATTTGTAAGATGTGCCGAGGAAGACTGTTCCAGTCCTTGGCAGTTGTAGAGGGAAGTACATAGAGAGTATGGAACTACACAGACAAATAAAAGATGAAGCAAATTAGTTTACTCCAACTATTAGCAGGGGGACAAAAGCCCCCCCTGCACCCCCAGACCCCCTGCTACTTAAATACATCAACTCCGAGATCGCACTTTACTACACTAAGATGAGTTATGTTGTACTATAGCAAATTAAAAGGGAACATGACTAGGGTTACAACAGGCAGTTATGAAGCATGCAATGGAATGTTTGCCATTTTCTTCTGTGGAGTGCGATCTTGGAGTTGATCTATTTAAGCAGCAGGGGGAGTGGGGGGTGCAGGGGGGTAGATGGAGAAGAGTAATATGCTTTATGCAGTTGTGCTGGAATATTGTAAGTGCTGGTGTACTCTGATTTTTTGTTATTATGAAATTCAGTATTTTGAGTGGTCAGTATTTTGAACTTTCAAGATTCTGGACTCAGTATTTTGAATTTTGAGATTATGAGCTTTCAAGATTTAGAAATGGACCCGTACCTGGCACACAATAAGACTAGAAATGGTTGAAACTGTAGATGCCTTCCAGGTGAACACAGATTTAACTTCCATACACTAAAGCAGCTTTTCCAGCAACTTGCTCATTTCATCAGCAAGCTGAGAGCAGCAATGAAGCTTATCTGATAGTAGTTTACATCCAAACAGAGAAAGTAAAGAATGCAAATAACCACTTCCCACAGCAGTCCAATGTCCTGAACTCCTTATGTGGCAGGTAGACTGCTTGTATGTGTAGTATGGAAGCCATCTTAAGGGATGCTTTAGTGACTACGGAATAAATCACAGGAGATTTGCTCCAAAATTCCCAACTTTTAGACAGATGGAAGATTTCAAGAACTTGCCCAGTCTCCTAGGGATAAGGGCCAGAACATCTGTTCCTTGCAAGCCTCTACAGTGACAACTGAAACCATCTTGTTGGTAGGGGGAACTTACAGGACCAGAAAGTCTTCTGCAAGACCCTTTCCAGAGATGAAAGGGGCAACAGGGCTCTGTGGGCCATCTATCCTGCTTCTGCATAACTTTTAAGATCTCCAGCAACATGGCCTCATTTAAGAAGGGAGCATGTAAGTATGTATCTAGCACAGCAGACTTCAAAGGGAGGAGCCAATGTGCTTCTGCTTGCATATATGCTTTCCCCTCTTCCTCTGTGGGGGCAGGTCTAGAGAAGATAAGAAAGCAGAACAAAGAATGGACCACTTATAACTACCATGCCATCAGCCCTTCAATCCTCTGACCCTATGGAAAAACACAAGAAGGTCTGCAGGTGTGGACAGAGCTAGAGATAGACCTGCGGTACAAGCCAGATGTGAGGCTCATGCAAGACTGCAATGTCACTGTAACACTTGACATGATCAATTCCCTTGCAACATAGGCCAATATCACCAAAAAATCCAAGTTAATGCCAACTATGACCCACACATATCACGCAACATGGCAAAAACTGGCAATCACCAGTCAGCATAGGCTAACAACATCCAACCATGTCAAATGTGGAAATTTATACAGTCTGTGATTTATTTTTCTCTTATTTTACTGAAGAATGCATTTTTTTTTCAGAATGAATATTATTTATGGATCAAGGGTGTGGTCATGGGCACACACACTGATGATACACATGCAAATACTATGCAGGCCAAAAGGAAGACTGACTATGTATTCAACATCAGTAATATATTTTCTAATGGTTTACTTTTTCTAACAAATGATTTGTTGATGACACTTTTCTTTTACAGGATCATAGCAAGGGAAGTATAGATGAATTTAGAACATGCTTATTGAATATAGTTTATATTTTAATTTTTTTTTTTTAAAAAACATACTCTATAACAGATCAATTTTTAGATATACATCTTTTAAAGACTTTGGATAGAATTATTAATATGACAGTGCACATTAAGGAAATGAGGAAAAACACCTACTTACATAAAATTACTATGTCTAGAGTTTATGTTTCAGAGGCCAATGTCCGCAGGTTCATAGGTTAGCACTAAGCTAAGTGCCCTTGTAGGCCATTTTAAGCCTAGCCAATCATCCTATTTGAGAATCAAACCCTGCATCTACTTTTTGTAAGGTAAACACCTTAACCATTATGCCAATTCCAACCCCCTTAAGAAATGGGTTAGGTGACATTGTGGGTCATTTTATCCTAGGTAATTTTCCTTGGTGGGAATCAAACCCTTTACCTTTTGTCTGTGAGGTAAACACCTTAAGCATTCTGCCAATTCCCTAAATGTTAATATCTGCATCAGACATTTCATAACTTTTCACAGTTAAATACTAGACTAGCTGCCCTTGTGGACCATTTTAAGCCCAGCCAACCTCCTTCAGCAGTGAGAATCAAACCCTATACCTTGTGTCTGTGAAGTAATCACCTTAACTAGTATGCTGCCGTCTATCCAGATTAAATGCTGAGGATTCCAATCTTGATAAATAGCAGCTCTGACTAAAGGGTCTACAGAGGAGATGTTATATTATACAACTCCCCCCATTAATATTCAAAAACATGCATGCCGACTGGTCAGCGTGCACGTTGTAAATCAGAGTTACAGTAATGGAAAATGCCCAGACTTTTTCCATTACTATAACTCTTTTTCTCACTGTTTCGTTATGTTAAAGGAGTTTAATATAGCGAGACAGCTTTAAAAAAAGCAATGGAGATTCTCCGTTGCTTTTTTAAAGCTGTCTCGCTATGTTAAACTCCTTTAACATAGCGAGACAGTTTGTAAAAAGCAACGGAGATCTTGCTTTCTCCATTACTTTTTTTCAAAACAGTTTCGCTATGTTAAATGGGTTTAACATAGAGAGACAGCTTTAAAAAAAGCAACGGAGATCCTCCGTTGCTTTTTTTAAAGCTGTCTCGCTATGTTAAACCCATTTAACATTGAGAAACAGTTTGTAAAAAGCAACGGAGATCTTGCTTTCTCCGTTGCTTTTTTCAAAATTGTCTCGCTATGTTAAATGGGTTTAACATACCGAGACAGCTTTAAAAAAAGCAACGGAAATTCTCTGTTGCTTTTTAACATAGCGAAACAGTTTGCAAAAAGCAACGGAGATCTTGCTTTCTCCGTTGCTTTTGCCCACAGTTCTGATGTACTGTGTAGGCATACACATGCGCAGTACATCAGAACTGCCGCAGAACACCAGACAGCTGCGGAAGGACAGCAAGGAGGCATTATACAATGCCATTATTTAAGAAAAGTAATTATTTTTTTTCTTAAATAATGTCATTGTATAATAGCAATAACCCACTTCTGGGTGTGGGTAATAATGGATTTACCCACGGTTGGCTTTGTTTGACCACTCGGGCTTCGCCCTCGTGACCAAACCACACCAACCATGGGTAAATCCAGCATTACCCACACCCAGGCGTGGGTTATTGCTATAACATACATCTCATTAATGATGAAAGCAGTGCAGTTGCTCATGGAAAAGGAAGAGCACAACCCATGTTTTCCTCTCGGACATCTAGTGGGAGATCCAATATTCATAATAATGATTTAGGGTTTACATTCTCAAATAACAGATACAGTTTTAATATACTCCTCTGTACAAGCATATTAATGACATGGGTAGCACAATAGTTAAAATTTACGGTCTTACAGTTACTGTATGAGAATAAAAGTGGTGATATTAATAATGGGGTTGAAGATGCTGTTAATCACTGGATAAATATTTTATGATCTCATTATTATTCAGGTCTGAATGAGGTAAATAGCTTGAAACCTATTTTAAAAATCAAACTGTTAATAGTTATGTGAATAAGACCAATTATTGTAAGTCCTTGACATGTGATTTAAACATTTTTATACAAAAAGGAAATGATGCAATTGCTGTTTTAACTACCTGATGAAGCAGTTTATGTAAAATGTAGGCCAACTCAGCTCCACGACAAGCAAAGACTTTATTAGACAAGACAAAGCCAACAAACAGTGTACAAACAAAATACCAGTTTCACTTAGCGCTTTCACCCATCCAACAACTTGGACATCATCAGAGTAAAAAGTGAAATGTGAAGTCCCAGTTCTTAAAATCAATCAGTACACACGCCCTCTTCATAAAGCCAATCCAAAGTTCTAAACAATTAAACAATTAATTGTTTGAATTTCAAAACAAATAATACTTAAATATATTACAAAAATAATAATAATAACCATTAGAATTCAATAATAGTCTAAGCAATGCTAATCAAACACTGTATGATAAAAATGCCTTTCACTAACATACTGTACAAAATATCCCCTACCTAATACTTACACAGTAATGACCAATTTTAAAAACATGTCTGTTGTACATTTTATACAGTTTCAAAGTTTTTTTTTTTTTTTAAAAAGCACAATGTACATAAGTTAATGCTTAACTATTTAGTCAGTAATTGTGTGTAAACTATTGCTGTCATGTTAGACACAAGAAGACCTGTATTTTAAAATATTAGACAATGAAATATGATCATTGATCCCTGGTGACCTAGAAGCATCTAACCTAAGCTGCCACAAACACTCCATGACCTCCAATAAGGTCTTAGCGTCACCACCTTTATCATTGTGTGGGATTCTATCTACTACAAAAAATAACATTTTTTTTAAATTAATACAACTCTATGTATAAAAAGAACATTAGTGTTTTTTTTATTCCTTATGTCTCTTGTGTGTTCCAAAATCCTAAGTCTTAGTTTTCCCTACATAAAACGTGGGGCAACTTAGACATATAGCAATGTATACCACCATTTTGGTGTTACAATTGCAATATCCTGGACATCTGATGGTTCTACTGAAGTTGTGCACCATTACGTAGGGACCATTGTTAATGTACTTACAAGTACTACACAAGCCAAATTTGCTCATTCTAGAATTCCTATATAAGTCAGAATTAACTTCCATCTCCATCAACTCCATCAAGTTCTTACCTCTACTGTAGGTGAAAACAGGTGTGTCACCTAAAATAGCTGTAACATCATTAGTGAGGACACTTCGCCATGTGTCATAAATAATAGTCTTGATCCTGCCAGCAACATCATTGTATGGCAGGATCATCGCCCGCCTCTTGTTACTTCCTTCAAAATCTTCTTTAATTTTATCAATACTAGTGATATTGTCTCTAATGTCCTTCACCAAGCCCCCTCTCAATATTGGTTTGAAGACTGTGTATCTTTTCTCCTCCATCTCTAACCTTATTTTCATCAATTATTTTCATCATTATCAGTGACGACAACCAGTATGAAACTGAAATATCAAAATTGGTGGATATGTTGATTGTGAGAGGTTACCATCATGATATATTGATGAAAATAAGGTTAGAGATGGAGGAGAAAAGATACACAGTCTTCAAACCAATATTGAGAGGGGGCTTGGTGAAGGACATTAGAGACAATATCACTAGTATTGATAAAATTAAAGAAGATTTTGAAGGAAGCAACAAGAGGCGGGCGATGTTCCTGCCATACAATGAAGTTGCTGGCAGGATCAAGACTATTACTTATGACACATGATGAAGTGTCCTCACTAATGATGTTACAACTATTGTAGGTGACACACCTGTTTTCACCTACAGTAGAGGTGAAAACTGGAAGGAGTTGATGGAGATGGAAGTTAATTCTGACTTATAAAGGAATTCTAGAATGAGCAAATGTGGCTTGTGTAGTACTTGTAAGTACATTAACAATGGTCCCTACGTAGTGGTGCACAACTTTAGTAGAACCATCAGATGTCAAGGATATTGCAATTGTAACATCAAAATGGTGGTATACATTGCTACATGTCTAAATTGCCCCACGTTTTATGTAGGGAAAACTAAGACTTAGGATTTTGGAACACACAAGAGACATAAGGAATAAAAAAAAACACTAATGCTCTTTTTATACATAGTCAGAGTTGTACTAATTTTAAATTTTTTTTATTTTTTGTAGTAGATAGAATGCCACACAATGATAAAGGCGGTGATGCTAAGACCTTATTGGAGGTCAAGGAGTGTTTGTGGCAGCTTAGGTTAGATGCATCTAGGTCACCAGGGATCAATGATCATATTTCACTGCCTAGTATTTTAAAACACAGGTCTTATTGTGTCTAACATAACAGCAATAATTTACACACAATTACTGACTAAATAGTTAAGCATTAACTTATGTACATTATGCTTTTTTAAAAAACTTCTTAAAAAAACTTTGAAACTATATAAAATGTACAACAGACATGTTTTTAAAATTGGTCATTACTGTTTAAGTATTAGGTAGGGATATTTCATACAGTATGTTAGTGTAAGGCATTTTTATCATACAGTGCGAGATTAGCATTGCTTAGACTATTACTGAATTCTAATGGTTATTTTTATTTTTGTAATATATTTAAGTATTATTTGTTTTGAAATTCAAACAATTAAATGTTTAATTGTTTAGAAATTTGGATTGGGTTTATGAAAAGGGCGTGTGTACTGACTGATTTTAAGAACTGGGACTTCACATTTCACTTTTTACTCTGATGATGCCCAAGTTGTTGGATGGGTGAAAGCGCTAAGTGAAACTGGTATTTCGTTTGTACACTGTTCGTTGGCTTTGTCTTGTCTAATAAAGTCTTTGATTGTCGTGGAGCCAAGTTGGTCTACACTTTATTAGTTTAATTCACTGTTTTTGACTCAGTGGATTTTATGTAAAATCTTTTCTGTGTATAAGCTAGTATTTAGAAGTTTTCTGTGGTGGTTTGAACTTAAAAGTTTGTCTATAGTTTTTATTCACCCAGAAATCCTTCTCCTCCATAAAAGCTTGGCTCAACAACTCAACTCCTCCTTCTGAATCCAAAACAAACTAAACAACTACTGTTCACCCCCAACTCTCTCCTCCCAAAAAACCCTAGCTCTCATGTACTGTCATACAAAAAGACCAACACAGCACTGGTATCCCAGACTAAACTACTAGATGTGATTGCAGACTACCATGTCAAATGTGATCTCCACCTTCAGCAAGGCATAAAGAAAACACACCAAAAGCTAGGCTGCTTCTATAGAGAAGACCACCTTATCATCTCTGCTAGACGAAACATAGCCACTTATTTTATACTCTTCAACCTATTATATAACTCGTCCCTCCTATCCCACCCAATATCAACTTCTCTCTATCAACTAAACTACAACAGTACTACAATAAAGTAACCAAATCTGCAAACAACCAGCAATATAGATCACATCAATGTCTCTCTCTTACACAACTAAACTGGCTTAGGTTCATAGGTTGGTACTAGGCTACCAGTCCTAGGGCCTATACAAGCCTAGCCATAACAATTCCCTGGCTATTTCTTCACACACTATTTACTTCCCTGGACCCCTGTCTAGCAGGGAGACTGACGTGATCCCCGGGGTGAATTTCCTTTCTCTCATCCAATCGTCAAGGTTCCTTTTGAAGAGGGCCAAGGAGGCGGTCTGTTTGACATGTATGGGCAGTCTATTCCAGAGTCTGGGGAGTCTCTGGTTCAGGAACCTATCCCTCTAGTAGGTTTTGTTTATTGTGATGACAAGGTTTAGATCCCTGGAGCAAGTGGCTCTGAGGGATTGGGATTTCTTTAAGTGTAGCATGTCCAACAGCTCTGGGTTTGACATGGCCTTGTATGTTAAGCAGAGATCGCCTCTGAGTAGATGATATGTGACAGAGTATAGCTGGAGTTTTTTACGGCGGTTAGCATAGGGCATCTGCTTTAGACCTGTGATTCTTTTAGTGAGGTATTTCTGTGGCCTTTCCAGTTGTTGCAGATGTCTTGAGAGGTACATACCAAATGGGGTGTTGTATTCTATAATGGGTCTAATGAGGGATGAGTACAGTGGGACAATAACCTCCTTTTTTTCTGGATGAAAAGCCCCTAGTGATGAAATGTGCCACATAGAAGGATTTCCTGACTGTTGTGGCGATGTGGTTATTGAAGGTGAGACCACTGTCCACCTGTGTCCCTAAGTCTCTTATCACACTTTCGGTGTTTAGTGTACTGCCACCTATGTGGTAATTCATGGGTACATGTTTTTTCCCCAAAGGGGATAAAGTACAGTTTTGTACCTACCATAAATGTAGATGTTCGAGTGCTAATACAGCTGCAGTCATAACAGATGGGTTTTCTTGCCGTCAGGCGGGTCCTCGGTCGGTCGAATTCCAAAGTCTAGGTCCGGCGTCGGATGTTGTCGCTTCTTCCCTGACGTCAGTGCGACAGGGGTATAAAAGAACCAGCCGACGCCATTTTCTTCAGTTTTTCTTGCCCCAGATGTCAGGTGCCCCCAGAAGGAAGGCAATACATAAATTTATGTAATAATGCAATGCAATATAATCAAAAAACAGTAGTTGCAAGCAAATACACCATAAAAGAATACCCCAATCAGGTTGTATGAGGAGGTGTTAGTCATTAGGCCTGTCCCAAGAGGGGAAGGAGGGAGGGAAACCTGGACTGCAGCTGTATTAGCACTCGAACATCTACATTTATGGTAGGTACAAAACTGTTCTATGTTCATCGTGCATACAGCTGCAGTCATAACAGATGGGTAGAATCCCAAAGCTAAAAAAGGGGTGGTAGGCACTAAGTGGAAATAGGAGGAGCCAGGATGCCCTGCAAGACTGCAGTGGCAAAGCCTGTTCTAGATTTGGAATATAATGGTAGGTGATAGTGCTTGGAGAAAGTATGTACAGAACTCCAAGTGGCTGCTTCCAAAATATCTTTGGCAGGAACCCCCCTGAGGAAAGCTGCAGAGGTAGCTGTGGCCCTTGTGGAGTGAGATCTGATGCCTGCAGGTACAGTTTTACCATGAAGAGAGTAACAAAAGCGTATGCAGTGGGCTATCCATTTTGAGATTGTCTCTTTGGAAATAGGCTTCCCTTGAGCACCTGTAGCATAGGACACAAAGAGTTGCTCTGATTTTCTGAAAGGCTTTGTTCTGTCCAAATAATAACGTAGCTGTCTGTGAATGTCCAAGGAATGTAGTAGTCTCTCCCCTTTGTTTTGAGGATTAGGGTAAAAGGTAGGTAAGTGGATAGCCTGATTCAAGGCTACCCTGGATACTACCTTTGGCATAAAGGAAGGATTGGTTCGTAAGGAAACTCTGTCCTGATGGAAAATGATAAAAGGCTGCACAGCCATGAGGGCTTGTAGTTCCGAAACCCTGCGAGCAGAGGTGATAGCCAGAAGGAAGGCTGTTTTCCAGGACAAATATTGCAGTTCTGTTGAAGCAGCTGGCTCAAAAGGAGGCAAGGTCAGTTTTTCTAGAATGAAATTGAGGTCCCAAGCAGGTACTGGTTGCTTCCTTGGGGGTTTTATATTCTTAGCCCCTCTGAGGAACTGTCTTAAGAGGGGGTGAGAGAATAAAGGAGGATCAGTGTTGTATTCTGCAGAAACAGCTGAGGCATGGATTTTGATTGAGGAGAATGATAGTCCACTGCTTAGCATCTCAGCTAGGTACTGTAATATTTGAGGTAAATTCAGTATTCCAGGATTCTGACCCTTTTTCTGATTCCAGGCACAAAACAGTTTCCATTTTGCGGAGTAGGCTTTTCTAGTAGAAGGCCTTCTGGCCTCCTAAATGACATCCTGCACCTCCTTGGAGAGTAGGGTCTGTTGTGAATTTAAGGAATCTTCCATGCGGCTAGATTGAGTGTTTTCAGCTGACTGTGAAGAGTTTTGAAGTTGTGCTGAGTCAGTAGAAGAGGCATTAGAGGCAGGATCCATGGTGGGGAATGCGTCAGGCTCCTCAGGAGTGGGTACCAGTGTTGTCTTGGCCAGTCTGGAGCAATGAGAATCATCTTTGGTCTGTCTGCTCTGGCTTTTAATAAAATTTTGGGCAGCAGAGGAAGAGGTGGAAAGGCATAAACTGTCATTGTTGTCCAACTGAAAGAGAGTGCGTCCACTTTCCAGGCCTGTGGATGAAAGGTCCTTGAGCAGAATTTTGTCAATTGGTGATTTCTGTGGGTGGCAAAGAGATCTATGTCTGGCCTTCCCCATGCTTGAATTATCTTTGTAAAAACTTGAGGATGCAACTTCCATTCGTGTGGATCTGTCATATTTCTGCTTAGGTTGTCTGCCAGCATGTTTTTCTTGCCTGGCAGGTACTGTGCTTGAAGTTGGATTTGTAATTCCAGAGCCATGTTCCAAAGAGACATGGCTAGCCTGCATAGGGGATATGAATGGGTTCATCCCTGTTTGTTTATGTACCACATTACTGTTGTGTTGTCTGTCCTTATCAATAGCTGGCCTGGATGCCGTAGGTCTTTGAAAGCCATAACAGCATTTATTACTGTTAGCATTTCCTTTTGATTGATGTGTAGGTGCTTTTCTTTTTGGGACCATTTGCCCTGAATGCCCCGATCTGTCATGTGTGCCCCCCAGGCGTAGTCCGAGGCGTCTGTTGTGATGACTTGATTTGCTTGAGGCTTGCAGAATGGGAGACCTGTGTTTCTTTGGCATGCTTGAGCCCACCACAGAAATTCCTTTTGAAGACATGGAATCAGTGGTATAATTGTTTCCAAACTGTGGCTGTGTTGACACCATAAGTTTTTTAGGTACCATTGAAGTTTCCTCATATGCAGCTTTGCACATGGGATTAGCAGGATGCAAGATGCCATGAATCCCAGAGCCTGCAGGATTTTCCTTGCAGTCAGCCTGGTGAAGGTTGCCAGTTTTCTGAAGTATTGAGTTAGTTGCCCTTGTTTCTCTGGCATGAGGTAGGCCATCTGGGTATTTGTATTCAAGCTGGCACCCAGGAAAATTATTGTTTGAAAGGGTATTAGCCTTGATTTCTTTTTGTTGACTGTGTATCCCAGAGAATTCAACAACATTATTACAAATGCCAGATGTTTCAGAAGTATGTGCTTGCTGTCCGCTTGGATCAGGCAGTCGTCCAAATATGGTATATTTGTATCCCTTGAAGTCTGCAGAAGGCAATTACTGATGCCAGGCATTTCGTAAACACTCTGGGCGCAGTAGATAAGCCAAAGGGCAATGCAGAGAATTGATAATGGGTTGAACCTGCAAGAAATCTGAGGTATCTTCTGCAATCTTGTCTGATTGGGACATGCAGGTATGCCTCCTTGAGGTCCAATGTTACCAGCCAAGACACCTTGCCCAGCATGGGAAGAAGCTGCTGTAATGTGAGCATCTTTAATTTTGGTATGAGTAAAAATGTGTTTAGGATGGATAGGTCCAAAATAGGTCTCCAATCTTTGCCCTTCCTTGGTACCAGGAATAGTCTGGAATAAAAACCTTGACCCTGTTCTTGTGCAGGTACCTCTTGAATAGCTTTTATGTCCATGAGATCTGAAATTTGTTTTTCTGCCTCTGCCCTTTGATTGTGTGGCAGGTTTGGCATGCCTCTCATTTTTGGAAGGGTGTGAAAGTGGAATCTATAGCCTCTGTCTATAATGTCCAGGATCCATTTGTCTTGTGACAATATGCCAATTTTTCGAAAATAATGCCAGTTTTCCGCCTAAAGGTGCTGCCATTTGAGCCTTGCTTGGCATGCAAAGGGGAAAGTCATTGGTTCTGCTTTCTGAATGGCTGTGAACTATCCTCACCACCTCTTTGTGTAGGTGCTTGCCATTGTCTGCCTCTAAGTGATCCTTGAGATTTGCCCTCTACCCCTCGGGCGCCTGTATATACCTCTTTGGGGTCTGTCCGTGGCTGGAAAGGACCAATTTTTTGAAGGCCAATTTCTACTGAAACGTGAAGGTTGTACCTGTAGGAAATCTTTCACTGTTTGCATTGATTTTGCTTTTTCCTCCATTTTCTTTAATACCTCCTCAGCTTTAACACCAAACAATACATCTTTTTGAAGAGGTGCATCTAGTAATTTAGCTTTGACATGATCTGGTAAGGTTTGTTCTTTGAGCCAAGCATGTCTACGTATGACTGATCCTGTAACAGCAGCTCTACATGAGGCCTCTAAAGCATCAAAACCACATTGCAAGGTATGTTTAACCACTTGCTCTGCACTATGTAACAAATCCTGCAACTCCTTCAAGTCTGGTTGTTCAGGTTGTGACATTTTGCTTTTCAACTGAGATAACAGAAACTGTTGATACTTTAACATATGGAACTGACAGTTTAATGCCCTCATGGTTAAGGTGGCCGAGGTGTATAGCTTTTCCCCCCACCTTTCTAAAGCTCTGGAATCTCTCTCTCTGAAGGTAATGGATTTTTGGCAGTGGAGGCCTTAATTCCCTTGGGACCCTGTGAAATAGTTTCTGGGTCAGCTGCATGGCTTTTGTATAGGAATTGGTGTGAATCAGGAACCGGGTAATACCTGTCAGGCTTGACTGGAGCTGGAGGTAAAGAATCTGGGTTAAGGCTGGCCTCCGAATACACATCATCTAGTATGTCTAAGACAGGAGGTATAGCCAGAGGCCTGTGCTGAGGGAGCAAGAGGAAATCCCTAAGCCTTTTCTTGGAGTCTGAGTACTCTTGGCCTTGCCAGTGGAAGTGTTCCCTCAAGGTATGTAAGGTTTCCCCAAAAGAGTAATCCTCAGGGGGGGAGACAGAGGGAATGGACTCCTCTGCATCAGAATCTTCAAAAGGGGAGTATGAATGTTCCTGGTCTTCAGAATGTTCTGAAGTAATGGAGGCCTGGTCCGAGGAAGGGTATTCTTCCTCCACTCTGGGCCTTTTGTCCGAGGGGGGTTGAGAACCCCTGATAAGAGTAATCAGATCCTCAGCCATTTTGAGCATCTGCTTTTTAGGCATGGGGCCTTGAGAGGGGCCCTGTGGAGCTTGTCTTTTAGTATGCATGGCTGCTTTAGACTTAGTGAAAGCCTTAATGGAAAAAGAAGGAGGCGGCCTGAAGACACCTTGAGAGGTGGCAGGCCTGTCTAAACTCTGAGTTTCCCCGCCAAGAGTGGCTTCGGTATCTGTAGTCAGGGTGTGGACCGAAGAGCCTGCGACCTCGGGCACAGAAGACACTGCCAATGAAGTGTCATCGGTAGTCAGGGGCTGCGTAGGTGCCTCGCTGAGAACCGGAGCACCTGTAGTCGGCTTTAGCGTGGTGTCGGTAGAAGTCGCGGACCTCGTATGTCGGTCCTTATCTTTGCGTCTTTTACTCAAAACTGGAGTCGGAGTATCCGACGACATAATGTAATTAAACTTTTTGCCAAAATAGTGTTGGGCGAACTCCGCCCGACGCTTAATAGTGCGTCTGTTGAATGTAGCACAAAAACGACAGGCCGAGACGTCGTGGTCTGGGCCTAAGCAAGGAATGCAGAGGGAATGAAAATCCTTATGCGGTATTTGCTTCCCACATGAAATGCAATTATTAACTTTGTCTGACATCGGTCTGAGGCAAGAAAAGTTTCCCCAACGGGGTACTTAGCTTTCAAGAAGACTTAGGTTGAAAAATATTCGTAATCTCAGGAGCTGGCTGACCGGCATTTGCGAACTGCTTCTGCTTTGGGCACCGCGCGGCAAGAAAGACTAAAGAAAATGGCGTCGGCTGGTTCTTTTATACCCCTGTCGCATTGACGTCAGGGAAGAAGCGACGACATCCGATGCCGGACCTAGACTTTGGAATGCGGCCGACCGAGGACCCGCCTGACGGCAGGAAAACCCATCTGTTATGACCGCAGCTGTATGCACAATGAACATCTATAAATTTCTTGGCATTGAGCTTGAGCCCATGGCTCTGGCACCAAGCATCTGTTTCTGTAAGGCCCTTTTGTAGAGTATCCACATCATTTGGGGATTCAATAATGGCTCCCAGTTTGCAGTCATCTGCCAGCTTTGTTAGTCAGAGTCCCTTAGTGTTGGCCTGTACTTCAGAGAAGTAGATCCCAAACAAGAGCGGTCCCAGGACTGAACCCTGAGGTACTCCACTTGTCACTTGTCTGGAGCTGGATTTGGAGTCAGCTACTTTTACAGTGTGGGTTCTGTCAGTAAGCCAGTTGACAACCCATCGAGTGACATAGGGATTATTGCCCAGGTTAGTAAGTTTATCTATGATTCCAGAGTGGGGGATGGTGTCAAAGGCCTTGGCGATATCCAGATAGGCTGTGTGGACTGCCTTACCCTTATCCACGGCTCTGGAGACTGATTCGAAGAAGTCAGTCAGGTTCAGGAGACAAGATCGTCCCTTCACGAACCCAAACTGGGTGGGGTCCAGTGTTTGAAGGTTGCCAATATCTTTGTTTATAAGTTCCATGATAATACATTCCATGGCCTTGCAGATCAGGCACGTCAAACTGATGGGGCGGTAGTTCCCGGGATCCAAGGTGGATCCCCCCTTGTGAACTGGGATAACTGTAGCTGTGCGCCACTCAGTGGGCACAAAGCCTGAGGTGTGGGTATGATTAAACATGACACTTAGGTGAGGTGCCAGTTCATTTTGTAGTTCATGTAGTACACAGCATGGGATGTCATCTGGTCCCATGGATGCTGTATTCTTAGCTTTGGAGAGTGCGTTTTTTTACCTGTGTGGCCGTTATTACCAGAATTTGGCAATCTTCCGGTACTGAGATGGGCCGTTTAGGGGGTGAGAGGGGGGGGTGAAGTTGGCACTGAATCGATCTGTCAGGATATTGGCAATATCCTTGGGATCAGTATATTTAATGCCATTCCACTGTAGCTCAGAGCAGATCTGAGCATTGCCATTTAGATTCTTGACATAGTTATAGAATGCCTTGTGGTTGTCTTTGGAATCTTTGGCAATTTTATTTTCGTAACTAGCTTTGGAGGACTTTACAAGGGATCACAGCTTCTTACTGAGGCTGGTAAGGGAGTTTTTTGCATCGTGGGATTTTCCTCTCTTCTGCAACAGTTTCTTCCTTTTGTTGTAAAGATTGTTTATGGAAGGGGACCACCAAATTGGCTTACTTTTTTTGGAGGAGAGCATCTTGGTTCTAATTGGGATGGCATGATTCATGCATGAGTGGATGTGCTCGTACAGTGCCTTAGTGTAGGACTCCGCAGTCGAACTTTCAGTTCCCGTCTGCATGGGTGTCATGAAGTTTGTCACTTCTGACTTGAGTAGCATGAAGTTGGCTTTGGAGAAGTTTTTTATGGAGGTTTCCTTACTGGGGAGTGGGGGTGGGATGTGGATGTTTAGGGTGATTAGCTTATGGTCTGACCTGACCAACGAGGGGGTGACCATAGGTGTGGAGCATCGATTTTCCATGTTGGTAATTATCAGGTCTAGGATACTGGAGCCCCTGATGGGACTATGGATTAGTTGATCCAGAGCGTTGGAATTTATGAATTCCAAGAACCGTTGGGCAAAGGTGTTGGTACACAAGTAGTTTTCCCAGTTAATGGAAGGGCAGTTGAAATCACCCAGTATTAGGGTGCTTGGTTGTATCTTGATATTTTCCAATATGTTTAGAAAGGTGTAGTGAGAATCTTGGGGCACTGAACAATTCTCTACTGTATTCACAATTAATTACAATCTTCAAACTACTGCACAAGCCCTGAAAAATTCCCATCACTTTACTCCATCATTCAACTTTACACTGCTTAGAAACCTCTGCTTTCCACTGACAAATCACTGCTCTTCATAACTAAACCTAACAACAATGCAGGACACTCCCTGGATTCTCACACACTGCATTGCTAATAGACAGAATAACATCCCGCTCCACTTAAAGAACAGTCGGCAACTGAAAAGACTTTAAATGCCATCTGAAGCAACACCTGATAGATAAATGACTCTGCACCCACACCAGCCCTGGTTAAACTTGTACAACTATAGCTATATGAATTTTGCAATAATACTATCCTGCACAAATCCTGATGTACTATTATTACAACTATACCCTCCTCTATCATCTTGTCTCCCTTATCTTCCTTGTGTCTACTCCCCTACAAAAATATCCAAATACAACCCATGAAATTTATTTTTAATCAAAACTACTTGAAAATGATGTAATTGATGTCAAGGATGTCTGAATGGAACTGTTGTTCATGAATGAAACAGCAAATGACGAAACCATCCAAATGTTGTCCATGATGTTTATATAATGGAGCTTTTCTCACCAAACTTCCGCTGGAAAAGGGCACTGCTTAATCTTACTTTTCCAGAAAACAAATGACAGTACACACACGCACATAGACAACTTTTACTTGATCCAATATACCTTTCACAGAACAAAAAAACAAAGACAAGAGTAAAAACACATTTCATCAAAAACCCAAATCAACGAATCACATTTGACAGAAAAATGTGCAAGGCTATTTAAAAAATCATCACTGCTGGTGCGGTTCTGGATCATAAGAAGTAAAATGTAGATTAGGGTTGACAATATTTGTAACCCAGTTAATGTCCACTGTTATGCTGCACCTCCTCTAGCAGTTTGTATCTCTTTCTTTGCAGTGATTCAGTATGTGAGGAAGGCTTTTCTCCATGGCTGTGTGACTACAAAGTTAGTATATTTAAGTACAGGTGCATGGGGGCTTAGTAAAGAAATGTGTGGGAGTGTAAAAAAAACTTTTGGGGGTATTTTTAATGTACACTGAAATTTCTATGAAAAATGTTTCAATGATTTATGTTTTTGATGAAATTTGTTATGATTAAATAAAATGCAGTCTTATTATATACAAGTGTGTGTGTATGTAAATATATACAAACATAGATACATACACACACATATATATATATATATATATATATATATATATATATATATATATATATATATATATACACATACATATATACATAGATCAACTTCAGTAGATCGAACATATTACAAGTTCGAACCACATATGGCCGAGACCATATGTTCGAACTTGTAATAGTTCGAACACAATAGTAAAAAAGAAAAAACAACAAAAAGCAAAATTAAACTTCTGTAGCGGGGGGACTATGCCCCCCGGCACCCCCAACACCCCCCTTACTTAAATATGCCAACTCCGAGATAGCACTACACTGCGGAAAAGGGAAATCTTCCCGTTCCGCACTGTACGGAGATCTCCATTCAGTCCGATCGAACATTTACAAGTTGGAACATATGGTCTCGGCCATATGAGGTTTGAACTTGTTATATGTTCGATCTACTGAACGGGATCCATATATATATCCACACACACACACACACACACACACACACACACACACACACACAATGTATATATGAATATATATACACACACATATATATATATATATATATATATATATATACACACACACACACACACACACACACACACACATATATATATATATATATATATATAAGACACACACACACACACACACACACATATATATATATATATATATATATATACAAATTTATATATTACTATCAAGTTTCAGAAACTCAAAATTCATATGGTTGAGACCATATGTTAAGAGTTTCTAAAAATTTGGGGCGTGGCTTGGATGGAAGCCTGATAGCAGCATAAAATCTCTGCTCTGCAGCTTTTCAACTTTCCTGACAGGATTTATTACTAAAAATCACCACAAACAATTTCATATTAATAGTTCTATAACATAGAACTCGAAAGCTTTCTTTTGGTGTATGTTTCATCTAAGAATCTCCAGATTTTCCTGTCAAACTAACAAGAAGAAAGAAGGAAGGGAAAACTGAACTTTTTTAGGCAAACTTCAAAGGACAAAACCACCACCGTAACAGGTACAAGCATGCAAAATCTGAAGGTAATGCTACTCAATGCTAGAAGTCTGAACCTCAAAATGCACTCTCTCGAGGCACTCCTAAAAATGGAGAACATCGATATCTGTGCAGTAACTGAGACCTGGTTCAAGGCTCCAGAGAGCACCCCTGCAATACCAGGCTACAACTCTTACCACGCTTTTCGGCCACCAAACCAGGACCGAAACACTAAAGGTGGAGGAGTGTCAATATTCACCAAGGATATTCACACCACCAGGCTAGTTGGCCAACACAATGTGTCTGAAATTCTCCAAGTGCAACTAACACTAGGTAAGACTGCAATCCAAATTGTAGCTTGCTACAGATCCCCCACCATACCCCAAGATTCTCACAACACCTTTCTAAACATACTGGAAAATATTAAGATAGAACCAAACACCCTAATACTGGGTGATTTTAACTACCCTGCCATTAACTGGGAAAACTACTCATGTCCCAATACCTTTGCGCAACAGTTCTTGGAATTCATAAATTCCAACGCCCTGGATCAACTAATTCATAGTCCCACCAGGGACTCCAATATCCTAGACCTGGTCATTACCAACATGGGAAATCAATGCTCCATACCTATGGTCACCCCCTCGTTAGTCAGGTCTGACCATAAGCTAATCACCCTTAACATCCACATCCCACCCCCCAGTAAAGAAACCACCATAAAAAACTTCTCCAAAGCCAACTTCATGCTACTCAAGTCAGAAGTGACAAACTTCATGACACCCATGCAGACGGGAACTGAAAGTTCTACTGCTGAATCCTACACTAAGGCACTGTACGAGCACATCCACTCATGCATGAATCGTGCCATCCCAAATAGAACCAAAATGCTCTCATCCAAAAAGGAAGCCAATCTGGTGGTCCCCTGCCATAAACAAACTTTACAACAAAAGGAAGAAACTTTTGCAGAAAAGAGGAAAATCCCAGGATGCAAAAAACTCCCTTACTAGCATCAGTAAGAAACTGAGATGCCTCATAAAATCCTCCAAAGCTAGTTACGAAAATAAAATTGCCAAAGATTCCAAAGACAACCACAAAGCATTCTATAACTATGTCAAGAATCTAAATGGCAATGCTCAGATCTGCTCTGAGCTAAAACAGAATGGCATTAAATATACTGATCCGAAGGATATTGCCAATATCCTGGCAAATTGATTCAGTGCCAACTTCACCCCCCTCTCACCCCCTGAATGGCCCATCTCAATACCGTAAGATTGCCAAATTCCAGTAATAACGGCCACACAGGTACAAAACGCACTCTCTAAAGCCAAGAATACAGCATCCATGGGACCAGATGACATCCCGGGCTGTGTACTACATGAACTACAATATGAACTGGCACCTCATCTAAGTGTCATGTTTAATCATAGCCTCACCTCAGGTTTCGTGCCCACTGAGTGGCGCAGAGTTACAGTTATCCCAATCCACAAGGGGGGATCCACCTTGGATCCCGGAAACTACCGTCCCATCAGTCTGACAAGCCTCATCTGCAAGGCCATGGAGCGTATTATCATGGAACTTATAAACAAAGACATTGGCAACCTTCAAACACTGGACCCCACCCAGTTTGGGTTTGTGAAGGGCCGAACTTGTCTCCTGAACCTGATTGACTTCTTTGAATCAGTCTCCAGAGCCATGGACAAGGGTAAGGTGGTCCACACAGCCTATCTAGACCTTGCCAAGGCCTTTGACACCATCCCCACTCTGGAATCATAGATAAACTTACTAAGTTGGGCATTAATCCCTATGTCACCCAATGGGTTGCTAAATGGCTTACTGATAGAACCCACACTGTAAAAGTAGCCGACTCCAAATCCAGCTCCAGACAAGTGACAAGTGGAGTACCTCAGGGTTCAGTCCTGGGGCCGCTCTTGTTTGGCATCTACTTCTCTGAAGTACAGGTCAACACTAAGGGTCTCTGGCTAACAAAGTTTGCAGATGACTGCAAACTGGGAGCCATTATTGAATCCCCAAATGATGTGGATACTCTACAAAAGGGCCTTACAGAAACAGATGCTTGGTGCCAGAGCCATGGGATCAAGCTCAATGCTAAGAAATGTATTGTTATCCCCTTTGGGAAAAAACATGTATTCATGAATTACCATATAGGTGGCAGTACACTAAACACAGAAAGTGTGATAAGAGACTTAGGGACACAGGTGGACAGTGGTATCACCTTCGATAACCACATCACCACAACAGTCAGGAAATCCTTCTATGTGGCACACCTCATCACGAAGGGCTTTTCATCCAGAAAAAAGGAGGTCATTGTCCCACTGTACTCATCCCTCATTAGACCCATTATAGAATACAACGCCCCATTTGGTATGTACCTCTCAAGACATCTGCAACTACTGGAAAGGCCTCAGAAATACCTCACTAAAAGAATCACAGGCCTAAAGCAGATGCCCTACGCTGACCACCTTAAAAAACTCCAGCTATACTCTGTTGCATATCGTCTACTCAGAGGCGATCTCTGCTTAACATACAAGGCCATGTCAAACCCAGAGCTGTTGGACATGCTACACTTAAAGAAATCCCAATCCCTCAGAGCTACACGCTCCAGGGATCTAAACCTTGTCATCACAATAAACAAAACATGCTGGAGGGATAGGTTCCGGACCCAGAGACTCCCCAGACTCTGGAAATAGATTGCCCATACATGTCAAGCAGAGTGCCTCTTTGGACCTCTTCAAGAGGAACCTTGACGATTGGATGGGAGAAAGGAAATTCACCCCAGGGATCACGTCAGTCACCCTGCTAGACAGGGGTCCAGGAAAGTAAATAAAGTGGGAAGAAATAGCCAGGGAATTGTTATGGCTAGGCTTGTATAGGCCCTAGGGCTGATAGCCTAGTACCAACCTATGAACCTATTAAAGAAAAGATGAGTTTTTTAAAATCTACACAGCAAGACAGCTCTCTGAAGAAAGAGATACACTCCATTCTGACAAATATCCAAGACCTAATAACAAAAATGGACAAACTAGATACAAAAGTGGATAAAATAAAAGAACATTCCAATAAACAAATTGAAATACTGAGTGACATTCTAAAACAACAGAAAATACAAATTTCAGCAATAGAAGAATCTTTCGCGGCTATTGACAGCAGACTGATAGACGCAGAGAAAAATATAGAAATTCTCCTATTACAAAACAGCAAACTCCTCAATAAAGTAGATGACGTAGAAAACCAAACCAGAAGAAATAACATCAGGATATACGGTATACCAGAAGGAATGGAAGGAGACAATATGATTAACTTTTTGACAACATGGATCCCTAAAACACTAAATTTACCAGAGGCTCTTTCTTTTGGCTTTGAAAGAGCCCATAGATCACTAACTAAAATCCCATCAAACAATAAGAAGACATATCCTAGATCAATAATAGCAAAACTAATGTCTTGGGCTTGGGCTCTCTCTCCTATAAAAATAAATGATCAGATAGTCAGATTTGACAACGACTACTCTACTACTGTTTTTACAAAAAGAAAAACTTTCATTCCTCTCATCAAATCTCTCAAGCAAGCTGGTATTAAGGCACAATTAACATAACCTGCCAAAATTAGACTTTGCCTTCCTGAGGGGAAAAGAACCTTCGAAACTTTAGAAGAAGCAAACACTTTTATAAAGAAGAAGAATCTGTTAACTACAGATCAAATGGATACTACTTCAACATTAAAGAGACAAGCAGCAACAAAGTCTGACTGGACTGTGAAATACAAGAAGAAACTTAAAGACAAATGAACAAATTGTACTTTTTGCCTTTTTTGTCTCCTTTATCTGAAATCTTTTGAATAGTCAACTAACATTCTGATATCACAGATTGCTACAAAGATAAACAAGGTAAAATATGATTTTTATTTTCATTAATATCTCTATTGCTATTTTAAATCAATAATATAGATATATGAAGTAACATAACTTCATCCATCACATTTAGTATAAGCTGCAAGGTACTTAAGAAATGCCTTGCTGTTATTCTTAATAACCTTTAGTAATTAAAATGCATCCATTACATTTAGCATAGGCTGCAAGGTACCTAAGAAATGCCTAGCTGTTATTCTTAATGACTTCCATGAATTAAACTACATCTTGGATAAAGTATATATTATTATTTTATTTATTTATTTTCTCTATTAATACCTAAAAAGTAAACACATAAAAAAAAGTTCATAAAATATAGCTAATGTGACATGTTGGGATTTACATAATTGCAATGTCTCACTTGCAGTGTAGTTACAGTATTCTATGTCTTGATTTTATGAAAACTATAGAGCCTCCTTAAAAGGCTCTGTTTATGTTGTTTAACAAAGTACTGGAAATGTGTCCATTTAGTGAAGCAAGCATGACATATTAGTTATAAATAACCTTTAAGATAGAGCTTATATTTTATGCCTGTTTTTAAACAGTATGGAAGTAAATTTGCTTAAACTGCCGTTTTTCTACAGTACATTAGATTTGCAACACAAATAAACTTGCAGCATTTCGCGAACATTTTTTTAATCATTTGATACATGTTAAATATAATTCCCGCCTTCTTACCTAAATGGCTTTGAAATTAGTATTTTTGAAAGCAGTTCGAGCCTTGTAATCCATCCACGAGCTTCATTTCTTCACGGAAACAACTGAGACGCCTAGCAGGAACTGAACCTCTGACCTCTGAACCTGTAGTTCCTCTTTGAGAGCAACGGACCAATCGGAACGCTGGAAAAACAGCTAAGTAACTCAAAACATAAAACGAGCTTTATTTCAATATACCTGACAAAAATAACTATCTATATGTTTTACAAGGTTTATAATGCTGCTTGAATAAGAAGGTGCTTTTTTGTTGTCAGGGCAACAGTTCCAACGTAATGATCGCACTGCTGTTAATTTGTAGAGTGGTCCTCCTGATTTTGCCTCATACTGTCGTGCTGTTCCTTCTAAAATGCTTCATTTCCTGGTAAAGCACTACATTGCATTCAGGCAGTAACGCAAGAAATACATAGTTATTATTATTTAGAAAATGAAAGTTAATACAACACGGAAAAGACCACAGTGAAGAACTTCTCTAAAGCAAACTTTACACTACTCAAGACTGGTGTGGTATCCTTCAAGGCCCCTGAGCCAGTGGAAACCACAACCAAAGCTGCGGAAGCCCTTACAAATGCCTTCTATGAACACCTCCAGGACTGCATGGATCAGGCAATCCCAAATAAAACCAAGACTCTTTCCACAAAGGGCAAACGTCCAGTCTGGTGAACCCCAGCCATTAACAAACTTTACAATAAGAGGAGAAAGCTATTACATGATAGAACATTACATGATAGAAGTCACCCCTGATCATTATTAGTAAAAAAATACGAGCACTCATAAAATCAACTAAGGCCAATTTTGAGAGAAAAATTGCCATGGATTCAAAGGACAATCATAAGGCCTTTTTCAGCTATGTTAGGAACCTGGGTGGAAACTCCCAGATATGCTCAGAATTAGTCCAAAATGATACAAAAATCACTGAACCCACAGACATTGCCAACATACTGGCAGACAGGTTCAGTGCAAACTTCACCCCCCTCTCCCCCCTAAAGGAGAGATAACTATCCCAGCAGAGTGTAGCCTCCCAGACATCTCAAATGCGTAGGTGAAAGCTGCTCTCTCTAAAGCTAAAAACACAGCATCAATGGGACCGGATGGTGTCCCCGGCTGTGTGCTACACGACCTAAATGAGGAATTAAACCTGCACGTAAGGCAGCTGTTTAATCTCAGCCTTACCACAGGATACGTGCCCAAGGAGTGGCGTACGGCAACTGTGGTCCCACTCCACAAAGGCGGTGCCTCTACGGACCCTGGTAATTACCGCCCCATAAGCTTAACTAGTCTAGTCTGCAAAGCTATGGAGAGGATCATAATGGAGCTCATAAACAAAGATATAGGGGACTTGCAGACATTGGACCCGACCCAGTTTGGCTTCGTCAAGGGCAGATCATGCCTTTTGAACTTGGTCGACTTCTTCGAAACAGTCACCAAGGCCATTGATGAGGGAAAGGCAGTCCATACAGCCTACCTTGACCTTGCAAAGGCCTTCGACACAATACCCCACTCGGGTATTGTAGAAAAACTTACCAGCTTAAATGTAAACGCATATGTCACAAGATGGGTTGCAAACTGGCTTAAGGACAGAACCCACAGGGTTAGAGTTGCTGGCACTATGTCAGACTCCAAGCCAGTCACAAGTGGTGTCCCACAGGGCTCGGTCCTTGGCCCCCTATTGTTCGGCATCTACTTCTCAGAAGTACAGGCCAACATGGGAGGAGTTTGTTGACAAAGTGTGCAGACGACTGCAAACTGGGCGCCATAGTGGAAAGTGCATCGGACACGGATATCCTTCAGTAGGGACTCACGGAAACAGATAGCTGGTGCCAGAGCCATGGCCTGAAGTTAAACGCCAAAAAATGTATAGTCATACCCTTTGGGAAAAACAAGGTAACCCCAAGCTACCATATAGGTGGCAATCCACTAAGCACAGAAGAGGTTATCAGGGACCTGGGGACCCAGGTTGACAGTGGCCTTTCTTTTGACACTCACGTTGCTAAAGTGGTTAGAAAGACCTTCTACATTGCCCACCTGATCATGAAGGGATTCACATCCAGATCTAGTGAGGTCATTGTTCCCCTGTACTCTTCACTTATCAGACCAATGATCGAGTACATTTCCCCATTCAGGATGTATCTCACCCGACATCTGCAGCAATTGGAGAGACCCCAAAAGTTCCTCACCAAAAGGATAAAGGGACTCCAAAATCTGTCATATGCTGCCAGATTGAAGAAACTCCAGCTCTATTCAGTTGCATACCGTCTGCTCAGAGGTGACATGTGCCTGACATACAAGGCCATGTCCAACCCGGAATTAATGGACATGCTCCACCTCAAAAAATCCAAATCCACCAAAACCACTAGAGAAAGCAACTTAAACCTTAGCACGGATATAAATAGGACGTGCTGGAGGGATAGATTTATCACTCAGAGACTCCCTATGCTGTGGAATAAAATCCCGATCCATGTGAGGCAGAGCACCTCGCTGGCTCTGTTCAAGAGAAATCTTGACCTGTGGATGGGAGATCGAGGGTTTATCCTGAATCATCTCTGTGTCACTGCTGGACAGAGGCACAACAAACTAATGGGCACAGTATTTTTTCATATAAGGGGTGGCGTAAGCCACAAAAATTTGGACTAGGCTTATAAATGCCTTAGGGCAGATAGCCTAGTATAAACCTATGAACCTATTAACAGGAATTCAGATAGAGTAAGGTTTTAAAGCCATTATTTCCTGTCTTCGCTGCTGATTGTTCAATAAAGAAGTTAAAAGCTTTGTTATGACTGAGCAGCCACTGTTGTATGTATAATCTATATATGAAGAATAATCAGGAAATAGACAGACAAAATGATTCTGTCTTCCTATAAAAATGCTACACACATTCATATTAATCTTTGGTCTGTAAAACTATCCTTTTGCTGCACTCATTGCTAAGAAAGCCATTCCACCAAAATAAAAACGAGTTGTGAAGTTCCCCCTTTTTGTCCAACAGAACTGCCACTAAATCTTGTGCTAGAATCAAGGGGTCTTGCTCGCAATAACTCATAAGCAATGGACTACCTAATCTACTTGCAGTATTCACCAGCAGTGCCAAACAGCAATAGAAAGAGATGTACTACCTACAAGAAATAAATTGTCATAACATTTTGAAAATGTCATGACTTAATTAGACGTTATTAAGTTAAGGTACTGTCCCCCTTACAAACACACACCTTGAAAAAGTAATACAAGATATTCCATCAGCTCATTGGGGGTGTTGTCCTGATAATGGAAGAGTACCAATAAAAATATAATAAAAAAGCAGTACAGCCACTTAATACAATACATTTTTTGAACATTGGTTATGTGCAGAGATGGTGCACAAATGCATTACATACTAAAGAAGTATTGGTTAAAACGTCAATGCTAAAGTATTCCACCCTTACTTTTTGTAATAATTTTAAGGGATACTGCGTTACACTGTTGCCATAACTTGTTAACTTTATGATGTGATGAGTTTTTTTTCCCTCTAAGTCTTGTCAGTACCTTGCAAGACACATTATGAGAAAATATAGAGATTAACCAAATATTAAATGTTAAAATATTGTGGACTGTCAAAAA
Organism: Protopterus annectens; assembly: GCF_019279795.1. NCBI lineage: Eukaryota > Metazoa > Chordata > Ceratodontiformes > Protopteridae > Protopterus > Protopterus annectens. Next base: position 188,803,519 of record NC_056731.1, read on the forward strand.
ATATATGTACTATTGCATACTCTTCTTTTTTATACACTGTTTCCTTAACTTGACACCCCATGAAATGTAACATCTGTAGTAACGTAATGAAATTTTCTTTTTTCTTAAATTTTATATGACCTAGTTTATTCAAACAAACTTTTGTTTTTTGGGGAGGGGAAATGAAGGTTATAATAGAATAAATACTTTATTTAACAGATAGTTTATGCACACACAAATTTAAAAGTTTGTTGTTACCATTCTCTGAATGAGTGATTGTAAGAATAGTAAGGTATTATATATTACTTACATTTAACCTTAAAATATTAGTTCATATAGACTCTACAATATATAACCCTATCTTCTTTTTGGTTATTAATGAAGCGACCCAAACCGCAGAATCCTTTACAAATGCACTCTATGAGCACCTACAGGAATGCATGGATCGTGCCATCCCAAGTAAAACCAAGACTCACTCCTCCAAAAACAGGAGACCAGTCTGGTGGACCCCGGCCATAAATAAGCTATACAACAGAAGGAGGAAACTATTACATGATAAGGCAAAATCCCAAAAAGGGAAGGCATCCCTGATAAGTACTAGCAAGAAACTTCGATCCCTCATAAAATCAGCAAAGGCTAGCTTTGAAAGAAAAATCGCCAAAGACACTAAAGATAATCACAAGGCATTCTTTAGCTACGTCAAGAATCTGGGTGGCAACTCTCAGATCTGCTCTGAGCTGGTGCAAAATGGCACAAAATACACTGAACCCACTGACATTGCCAACATCCTGGCGGACAGGTTCAGTGCAAACTTTACCCCCCCCCCCAAAAGGGCCATTGTCTATCCCAGAAGAATGCAGTCCCCCAGACATCACAGACACACAGGTAAAAGCAGCCCTCTCCAAAGTAAAAAAACACAGCATCAATGGGACCGGATGGTATCCCGGGCTGCTTCTTACACGAGCTCCAAAATGAACTAAACCCTCACATGAACTCACTGTTCCAACTCAGCCTTACCACAGGTTATGTACCCAAAGAATGGCGTACAGTAAAGTACAGTTGTGTACCTACCATAAATGTAGATGTTCGAGTGTATTCACTGTTGCAGTCATTACACTTGGGTTATCCTGCTGGCAGGCGACCCGCAGTCGGCCCGAGTTCCAATGTCTTGGTCCAGCATCGGTTGCTGTCGCCTCTTCCCTGACGTCAGTGCACCAGGGGTATAAAAGTTGCAACCGGCGCCATTTTCTTCAGTTTTTCTTGCCCCAGATGTCAGGTGCCCCCAGACAGGAAGTCTGTAAAGATACAATTATGCCAAAAAACATGCATATATTACTATAAACATTTCCTTCATCTACAAGCAAATACACCACATAGGTAGTATAGAGATGAGAAGTACAGAAAAGTCCCAGCAATGTAAAAAGGGGGATGGTGGGTGGGTAACCTGGACTGCAACAGTGAATACACTCGAACATCTACATTTAATGTAGGTACACCACTGTACTATGTTCATCGTGTTTCACTGTTGCAGTCATTACACTTGGGTAGAATCCAAAAGCTGAGGTTGGGTGGCTGGGTCTAAATTGGATTTGGAGAGGCTACCAAGCCCTGCAGAACTGCAGTGGCAAAGCCCGTTCTGGATTTAGAGTAGAGAGGTAAGTGGTAGTGCTTGGTGAAAGTGTGCACTGAGCACCAGGTTGCAGCTTCTAAAATGTCTTTGGTTGGCATTCTTCTGAGGAAAGCTGCTGAAGTGGCTGCTGCTCTGGTAGAATGAGGCTTAATGCCCTTAGGCACTGACTTGCCATGTTGTGCATAACAGAAGCAGATGTAGTGTCCTATCCATTTCAAGATTGTCTGCTTTGTAATAGGCATTCATTGTGATCCTGCAGCATATGCTACAAACAGTTGCTCACTTTTTCTGAAAGCTTTTGTTTTGTCCAAGTAGAATTGTAGCTGTCTGTGTATATCCAAAGCGTGCAGAAGTCTCTCCCCTTTATTCTGGGGATTTGGGTAAAAAGTAGGTAAATGAACGGTTTGGTTTAAGGCCACATTGGAGACCACTTTTGGCATGAATTTTGGGTTTGATCTAAGGGAAACCCTGTCCTGATGAAAAATGAGGAAAGGTTCCACAGCCATTAATGCCTGTAACTCTGAGACTCTTCTTGCTGAAGTTGTTACTAGGCGCACAGCAGTTTTCCATGAAAATAATTTTAGATCAGCTGTGCTGGCTGGTTCAAAAGGAGGCAGTGTGAGTTTTTCTAAAACACAACTGAGGTCCCAAGTAGGTAATGGTGCTCTCCTTGGGGGACTTATATTTTTTGCCCCTCTAAAGTACTATCGTAGTAGAGGATGTGAAAAAATAGGAGGTTCCGTACTGCAATGAGCTGAAATGGCAGAGGCATGGATTTTAATAGATGAGAAAGATAAGCCTTTGCCCAGCATCTCAGTTAGGTATTGTAAAATCTGAGGTATATTAGGGACAATTGGTTCGAGCCCTTGTGCCTGGTTCCAAGCACAGGATCTCTTCCATTTTTCTGCATAAGATTTCCTAGTGCTGGGCCTCCTGGCTTCTAAAATGACATCCATAACAGCTTTAGAGAGAGGTGCAGTCTGAGTGGCTACATTATCTGCCATGCTGCCAGGTTTAAGGTTCTGAGTTGACTGTGCAGAATCTGATTGTTTTGTTGTGTCAGAAGATGAGGAATTCGAGGTAGATGCCAGGCTGGGCCTTGAGACAAACTCTTTAGGATTGGGTACCAGTGCTGGCGTGGCCAGTCTGGGGCAATCAAGATCATTTTTGGCCTTTCTTGTCTGACTTTTAGTAGCACCTTGGTAAGAAGAGGCATCGGAGGGAAGGCATAGACTGTCAGGCCTTTCCAGCTGAATGATAGAGCATCCACTTTCCATGCTTGAGTGAGATAAGTTCTTGTGCAAAACTTCTGTATTTGGTAATTGTGAGGGGAGGCAAAAAGATCTATGTCTGGGCGTCCCCATTTCCTCGTTATCATGCTGAACACTTGTGGATTTAGCTTCCATTCATGAGGATCCATGAGATTTCTGCTTAGTTCGTCTGCCAGTGTATTTTTTGTTCCTGGCAGGAATTGTGCCTGCAGATGTACTTGATAGGTCAATGTTGTGTTTCACAAAGTCATGGCTTGTCTGCATAGGGGGTAGAAATGTGTGCCCCCCTGCTTGTTTATGTACCACATAACTGTGGTATTGTCCGTCTTTATTAATAGTTGTCCTGGATGAATTAGGTCCTTGAAAGCTGTCAGGGCATTCTGTACAGCTAGCATCTCTTTTTGATTGATGTGAAGATGCATTTGTTCCTTGGGCCACGTGCCCTGAATACATTTTCCTGCCATATGTGCCGCCCAGGCATAATCCGTCGTTGCTATTGTCTGCCTGGCAGTGGGTAAGGTGAAAGGCTGTCCCTTGTTGTGGTGACAGGCCTGGGACCACCATCGAAACTCCTGTTGTAGGCAGGGAATTAAAGTTATGATTGTCTCCAGGCTGTGACAATGCTGAGTCCAAACACTTTTTAGATACCATTGTAGTTTCCTCATATGCAGTTTTGCATATGGAATTAGTAGAATACAGGATGCCATGAAGCCCAGGGCCTGCAGAATTTTTCTTGCAGGGAGCTGGGTTTTTGTTGCCATCATATGAAAGTAATGAGTCAGTTGCCTTTGTTTGTCTGGCGTGAGATAAGCCATCTGGGCAGTTGTATTTAAGCTTGCACCCAGGAATATTATCTCTTGAGAGGGCACTAGTTTTGATTTCTTTTCGTTTACTGTGTACCCTAGGCAAATTAGCAATCTTTTTACGAACGCCAGATGCTTTAGAAGAATGTCCTTGCTCTCTGCTTGAATAAGGCAGTCGTCCAAGTAGGGATATATTTGAATTCCTTTTTGTCTGCAAAATTCAATTACTGGTGCCAGGCATTTTGTGAAGACCCTGGGTGCAGTAGATAAGCCCAAGGGCAGTGCAGAGAATTGGTAATGCATTGAGTCTGCTATGAATCTGAGGTATCTTCTGCAAGATTGTCTGATTGGGACATGCAGGTATGCCTCCTTGAGGTCCAAAGTAACTAGCCAAGCCTTCTTGCCCAGCATGGGCAGAAGTTGCTGTAGTGTGAACATTTTGAATTTTGGAACATCTAGGAAAGTATTTAGGATTGACAGGTCCAGTATTGGTCTCCAGGCTTTGTCCTTTCTGGGTACTAAGAAAAGTCTTGAGTAAAATCCTTGTCCCTGTTCTTGCTGTGGAACTTTTTGAATAGCTCCCATGTCCATAAGAGCAGCAATCTGTTTTTGTGCCTCTACCCATTGGTTTTGTGGCAGGTCTGGCATACCTTTTGGTTTTGGAAGCATGTGGAAGTGGAACCTGTAACCCTGAGAAACAATATTCAGTACCCATTGGGCCTGGGTGATCATGTGCCAATTTTTTGAGAAAAGTGCTAGCTTTCCCCCTGGGGTTCTGTCAAAAGGTAAGTGCTTGGCATTTGTAGAGGGAAGTCATTGGGACTGTTTCCTATAAGGTTGTGATTTGTCTTTCCCTCCTTTGGGGTTCTGCGATTGAGCCAACAAGTCTTCACCTGCATACCAAGAGTATGTGAACATTATTAACAATCTAAAAAAACACCACTTTTGACCCAATGGTGATTTTTTTTGCAAAAAACGCTGCTAGCACCTGCATCTATACACACCTCACCTCCTATTTTTTTTAGACACAAACGCTACACACCTCATTTAAAAAAAATTTTAAACACATTCCTACCTTGTTCCAAGTATTCTAAGCTCTGCTTCTGTCTTTTCATAATAGTGCACATCCGTCCCAAAGCTGCACGTTTTAGCTGTTTGCAGCGATACAATGAATCGCCATACTTCATAAGACGCACGTAATCTTTTGCAACGCTTAAAAAATAAATGAACAAGACAGGTCACGCACCCTGTTCCAGAAGCTGTACATAATCTTTGGCAATGCTTAAAAATAAATGGAGACATGATACTTTATTTAGTAACAGACATTTGTTTTTAACTACTGCTCAATGTGTAATTTCCAGATACTGATAGCAAAACAGCAGTGTTTGGTCTTCCACCCACATCTTTCTAAAGTTCCCAGCACATTTAAACACTTCATGTCAGCAGTGACACATATCTATATTAAGAATAATGCAATGTGCTCCATAACAGTGTTTAACAATTTAAGAGAAAACAGCCAGCTTGATGTCATGCTCAAGAACATCACAGGTGAACATCAGAACTATGCAGCTGAGCCTCATGCATACAACATAAAAAGGTTATAAATTAAGGAAGAAAGGAATGATAATGAAATGATGGGGGGGGTTGAGAAATGAGGAGAGCGTAGAATTTTGGATGCAGTAACTTAAGGGGAGTAACAACCATATAAAACATATTATATTCATAAAGTAGCAGAAAATATATTAACAACTAAGCCACCACGAGAAATGAGATTTTGCCAATTGGGAATGACTGTAAGAAGGGGGTGTGGAAAATAGGTAAGAGGTACTGAAATTTACTGTAGAAAATCAGCAAAGGAACCAAGTTACTGGAAGCAAATAACTAGAAGGGGGGAGAAAGAAAGAAAGGTAAAGTGGGCCAAGCAGAAATTTGGATTGCAGGTTAGAAACTGCTTCCCATACCAGAGACTGTTATCAGTGTATATGCACAAAGACTAAGGGACGGGGAAGTGTTAAGTGAAAGACCAAACTCTGGCAGAGTTTTTATATCAGTCTAGAACAGAAGCAGTTGTTAAAAAAGGGATAATCGCTAGGGCATATAAAATATTGCATGACAACAGTAAGAAAAGATTGGGAAGGGAGACTGGAAAGGCAATTTATGGAGAAACAATGGAAGGACATCGTATGGCTCCCAAGTATGCAACAAAGTCCAGAAAGTTTAGGATTTTTGCTTGGAAGAGTTTGCGTAGGTATTTTGTACCCCATACAGACTTCAGAAAATGCTTTCCTCAGACAGACAGCAAATGCTTGGGGAAAACGGAGGTAACTGGAAATCGTGTTTCTGGAAATAAAACAAGTGGGCAGATTTTAAACATCCCCATACAGAGTACTTTGTCAAAAAATGTTACGGGAAGCAAATGATTGTGACTAAGGAAATTATTCTTGTGAGCTGAGTTATAGGCTCTGAAATGCCCAAACGCAGTAATGCCACTGGATGCCACAAAAGCAATTACTGAAAAAGGAAATCAAAACCTAAACCAACTGTAACTGAAGTACTGAATAGTGCAAAGGAGATGAAAGAACTGGCAGCTGGATCCTTAGAAAGGGGAAGGAGTGAAATAAATGGAATTCTTTGGGAACAATGTACGTAACTGAACTGGCAAATTGTTCAGCACCATACCACAAGTGAGAAGAACAAAGGTTTAGTGTACACAGAATGAACTCCTGAAGGAATGCTAGACAAATTAATACAGCAGCCAGTAGTACAAAAAAGACTATGCAGAATTTCTACTGCCGTGTTATGGTAAAACGTGACTGCAAGATGTCCAAGTAGTACAAAAGGATACTGCTAAAGCTGCTTTGATGGCTTTGCCTATTCCTCAAGAACCATTTCAGTGGGTAGCCATGAACACTGTGGAGGATCTTAGCATCTCAAGCTCCACAGCCAAGAGATATACCATGGTGGTAGTAATCAATGCCACTAGACCCCAGACATGGTGCCTCTGTTCTCTACTCAGGCAGAGAAGCTGGCAAATGGTTTGTTAGATATTTTCAGCAGGGTAAGCTTCCCATAGAAACACAGACAGGGGTGCCAGTTTCAGGTCAGCTCTGCAGACCTATCTGTGGAATTATCATGGGGTAAAGCATTTAAAAATTACCCCTTAATGCCCACAGACCAGTGGCCCGACAAGTTTAACTCTACTCTAAACAGCATGTTGACAGCCTTTGCCAAGCAGTTCATGCAGGAGTAGGACAGATGCCTTCCCTATCTCCTCTTTGCATATCAAGAAGTAACGCAGGAATTCACAGGGTTTTCACTCTGAGTGACTACATGCTCAAAGGGTGAGAGCCCCCAGATTTAATTTGTGATAAGTGGGAGGATGGCTAATTCTCATAAGGAATCTAATGGGGAATATGTCCTAAACTCTTGGAGGGGAACTCATAGAACCAGCACAAGGATAACACCAGCAAGTCTAGTTATGACCAGATAGCTACGGGCAGAGAATATTCTATTGGCTAAGAAGAGATGGTGTTTATTCACGTTTGATACAATAAACTGCAGGCAGCATGGCAATGCCCTTTCTTCGCACTGAGAAAGGTGAGAGCCAGTAACTATACTGTAGTGCTGTCAGGCAGCAGGCAGAAGCACAACTCAACCACATTAACAGGATGAAGGCCTACTGAGAAAGACATTGGTACTCTCTATCTGCAGTGAAATACTGGAGGAATCAGAGCGGGATCTTGATGTAGGTCTTCACCATAAGGATCAGTTTGACACCTCAATGGATGAGGTAGTATATTTACAACAGTGATATCCTACTGAGCTTCAAGAGACCTCAACAGTATTACAGGAATTTGGGGGCATATTTACTGTTAAGCACTCAACCAGTGGCATATAATGTGACACAAAGACTCTGTCATTCAAAGTAAGAGTGACAGCTGAATGTTAGCTGGGTCACATAAAGAGAGTGGTGGTAACATTCGGCTACAGCCTGACAAGGATTACTATTGGACAACCAAACCCTATTACAAAGGATGGAAACTCAAGGTAACTTTTTAAGACAAAAAATTGGGTGGCTTACCAATGGGATGCACCCTCAACTTTCGCATTATTCTTCGAGGGTGTCTCAAGGTATCTTGCCTAAGGTCAAGAAGGGTGAAGAGCTGAGAGATTTATGTATAAATCTGTCACTGTTCTGTTTTATTTTATGAACTGCAACAGAGATGTGAACTATAAAATATGTGACTAATGTTGCAATTTACTTTTTCAGCAGCTAAAGTATGAAACTTGTAATTATTTTACTGTAAAATGTAGAAGAAAGTTTATGAAGGTTGCAAATTACCTCTTTTGAAAAAGCACAACAAATGTGTGTGTATACAAATATATGTATGTATGAATGTGTGACAAACTACGAATGGCAAGTTATAAAACATAACTCACTAATTGTCAGACGATCGAAAACTGTGAGCCCACTCTGAGATTGTACCACAACTGCTGCCTGGTATCATCTCTGAGGTTGCACTACATTGGGTAAGGGTAAATTCCCAGATTCCCACTGCACTGCAATCCCCCACAGACAAAAGACAGTATGTCTGATAAGCTGACTTTTGATCAGCTGTACCAGCATTTTTTTTACTATTCGAAAAGTTGAATCGTCAATGAACAGTACGTCTTCCATATATTTATATGGGTCTAATTCAAAACATCGAAACCAGACATCATTGAGACCAAATACATGAAAACTCACTTCATCAATAGATATATACCCCTGTCTCCAATCTATCGTGATATTTTGGTGAAAAAGCTAGTACTTTTCAAACAGCTGATTTTTGATCCACTGTACTGGCTTTTTCACGTTGATGTAAAAGTCACATCGATGTTAGGTTCTGCACTTAAATATTTGCATGCATACACACACACACACACACACACACACACACACACACACACACACACACACACACACACACACACACACAAAATGTGCAGCAGAGATGTATAAACAGAAAATGTAACTGTTTTCTATTTGACTAGAGAATCTGTGACTGTTCATGGCCAAGATGGAGTTAAAAACTGTAAAAAGTAATTAAAAGATTTTGCAATTTGCTTTCTATTGGGAGAGTAGTTAAGCCGTAGCAGGTAACTGATGTGAAAACAAACATAACTTTTTGTTCCTGTGTGAGGTCACCTAAAATCTGAAAAACAAGCTCATTAGCTAAAACGGGACAGATCTAGTTTCTCCAAGATATTACTTCATGAAAACTTTCTGGAATTACACTGTGGCTCGCTCTTGGAAGATGGGTTTGAAGGATTGCCACCCACTACAAGACATCCTTCTGTGGTCAGTTGGATTAACCACCCCACAGACCGCAGAAATGTCAACCATTATTTTACTATTTCAGACAGTATTCTTTTAGTACCTTGCTGAGTACAGACCAGCTTGCTACTCTGTAGCAGTGAGATTACTTCTGTATCCGTGTCTCTGTCTCCATTATGTGCACAAAATTAAACTAATGCAGATGAGGCCAAATAACTCTTCTGCTTAAATATAGATAAGAAAGACATAGCTGGTTGAAAAGATTCTTCTTTTAAGTATGTTCAAACCAATTATGTTTTCTATTTTTCTTATGCATCTGTTTATTTCTGTGCATATTTAACTATTAACTGTACTAGCCAACATTTTTAAGTATTTGTATTTATTCACCATTAGAAGTGTGTAGCCGATTTACTTGAGTACTGATTTATTTATTAATGGATAAGACAAGATTTATTGCGGATAGTGACCAGCTGATGGTGTGCTCTTCTGATTAATTAGACTACCCTGCCATATATTATCATTTGTGAGCCATGGCACGAAGCTGCCATACTGGGAACACTACAAGCTTTCTCTGGAAAGCATTGTGAGCGTGTGCGCATATGCACAAGTGTGAATATAAATCAAACAGTTTATTCAAAGTATGGTTACTGCAGAAAAGGAGCAATGAAATGCATGGATCCAGAGAGTATTTCAAAAGGGGCCAAGGAAGCAAAGCCCAAAAAGCCTGATCAAGCTGCTCAGTGTAAAGCTTGTTATTAGGTATGGAGATTGTAGACAAACAGCTCAGGGCAACACTGCTTTCTTCCTGCATGTTATTGAGGCTAAGCTTCACTTACTGAGCCATTTATTCATTTATATATAAATAATAGGCAATCAATCTCAGAACATTACAAGGCTAGCCAAACATACATATTCTAAAGCCTCCTCCAGACTCAGAAAAGGCAAGACAAGATAGACAGGGGGTTAACTTGAGGCTACTCAGCCAATTATCTAAGTTTACACTGAAGACGGCTACTCTGCTTGACTTGTAGTGGAAGTTTGCTCTAGTGGGGATGGATAAGTTGGCATACGAGTCCATCACTCCAACATGTCTTATTTATCTGTTCGTGAAGGTTTAGTTTGTTTAATATTGTACTGAGGCACAATTTGTTCTGTGAAGGAACAATTGGTCAAAATGTGATGGATCTTTCATGGCTCGAAAGGCTAGACAGAGATTTCCATGGAGGAGTCTATAACAGAAGGACTACAGTGACAGGCATGATAGCCTTTCTTGACAAGTAAGACTTCTGAGGCCATTGTTGATCTTATTTTTATTTATTGCTATTTTTTAATGGGACAGTCTGCATGGGTTATGCAAGATATCTTTTCAGTAGAGGCCTGGGGATAAATGTTCTACAATTATAATATAAACAAGGAACAAGTTCCACAGTGGAAAATCAATACAAAAGATATATTACTGAAGGATCTACAGTAAAACAGAACAGATAAAAAAAAAAATCAGACTTGCAGTAATCTTCAGTACTGAAGTAAGTGTACAAGGAGTTAGTATATTACATCAACTATGTTTCCTGATTTTACTATATTTATAATCTGTGGAGAAAGACAGCTCTAGGCTAGAATGGGTTGGAGTTTTACAAGGTACACAACATAGAACAAGACAGAGAGGATGGTATTTACACTGAGTTCATGGATTGATAGCACTAAATAGCAGTATTGTGGTTGTGGAGGGGGAAGCAGAGACTTTCTGAAGAGTGAAGTGAAGAAGGGAAATGACAGGAAACTTATCAGAAAGCAAAGAGTGGCAAGAAACAAAAATGAACAGCTGAACTCTTAAAAAAAAAAAAAAAAAAAAGTAGAGAAATACAGAATTTTCAGAGAGCACAGAAAAGGCACAGACACTAGATAAACTGTCTAAAGAGAGGATATACAGGAGGATTCGCCAAGGAGGGCAGCTGCCATGGCATAGCAACGAGATGAAGAAATTATATTTTAGTCGAAGTTTAAAAGTTAGTATGCTAGTCTGAGATTTAGGTCAGGGGGGCAGATATTTCACATTCTTGACACCTGGGTGGAGTATAAGGAATTGCCATGGTAGCTGTGGAAAAAGGATTGAGTTATGAAACACTTATCAGTAAAGAGAAGCCTGTGTTTAGTTATGAACATCTGAGGTCTCTCAAACTGAGTGACATGTTTAGACAGACACATGCCAAAAGGTGTTTTACATACAGACGGAGTCTGGTAAAATAGGAGTAAAGGGGAATCAAGACTCGCTGGCACTAGCGGAGACACCTTTGAAAATCAGATGAGGCAAATAGGTTTTCTAAATTACTGTGGAGACACAATGATCAAATGCTAAAGAATTAATCAAGAAAAGTGTCCTGACCCCTTAAAGCAGAGTCTTGTTGGAGGACTGTTTCACCTATATGTCATGTGAAATTTTGTTTACCAAAATGAAGTATACTACATTTCTTCCACTTAATATAAGACCACAATCCTTGCACCAATAGGTAACATGGTCTAGCCCATGCTGCAGCAACTGGGAATCAGTGAAAGACTGAATAACACACAATTTACAGTTGTCTGCAAACTTAGATAACCATAGACAGGAGTGCTGACCTGACTGTCTGAGAAACAAATATCAAATAGGACAGGGCCCATACTGATCCTTGTGGTACACCACTGATGACTTTCTTTGCTTTCACAAGTGGAAACCACAACTCTAACAACATGGGGTCTGCTAGACAAATCTGTCAATTCTGCTTGCGTGGGGAATACTGACAAAGGTCTTGGCTAGGTCCAGATATGCTGCACATACTGCATAACTGCTATCCACTGCCTCAGTTACTTTTTTCCAAAGAAATTTAATGAGGTTAAAGAGGCAGTACCTTCCTTTGACAAAGCCGAACTGATAAAGAGTCCGGTGGTAACAGATTTTCAGTGCCAACATTAATAAGGTCTGTGACAATACACTCCATAGCTTTACATCCAAAGAATGTGAAACCAATGGTCTTGTAGCTTCCAGGGTCCATGGTTGGGCCATCCTTGTGTAATGGCATTGCAAGGGCTGTTTTCCATGCATCAGGAGTAAATCTACTAAAGCAGCTTATAAAAAAGTTAAGGAGGGATTCACATACGGTATACTCCTTATCTGGCTTCTCTTTAACTGGCTGTGAAATTTCTACCATAGCCAGGTCTGCTTTACACAATGCTTTGAAGGAAGCAGCAGAGGTAACTGTCCTTTCCTGAGTAGTAAATGGTTACATTTATAACCTCTTAGTTAATCTATGATGGACTCCTCATTGGTAGGTCTACAGTTGGGTTCATCATCTCTTCTGCTCAGACTATTTTTTTTCCCAAAGTCTTCCTACCTGGGGTGTGCCGGTCCTACAACAGCAAATACTGCAGCATCATGTGCAAAACACAGAAAGAATGAGTAGCCCCTGAATTTGCCAATCTGTCCCCAATAAATCAGCAAACTTCCTGCAGAAAAAAGAAAAGAAAAAAAAAGTAATTGGTATACAAGCCCAGACTTCCAAAGAACTTCAACAGCTAAGGCTGGATGGCGAGCTAATCCATGCACATTGCGCAACAGTAGGAGATTATCTGGGACCTCCACTATAAGGCTTTCCTTGCAGATTAACTGAGAAATTCATAATGCTATCTATTACATGTAATGCTGGTGACATACCCTGGTGGGTCTATGACTAAATAAAATTTGTAATAATGAATCCACCACAGTTAAAACAGCTGCAGGACAGCCTACATGCCAAAGGATCAGAAGGCAAGTCCTGAAGAACAAGAAGATCCAAATTTGGCCAAGGCTGCAAATTTTCAATTGCCAGAGTTGCAAGTAAGGCAGTAAGGCAACCACAACAATATACACATTTGCTCTCCTGATCCCACTCCCCAGTCCAATATCAGTATGAAGGATGTAGTACAGGCCAAAACAAAACAAATAGCTAACAACGGGCAAAACTGCTATTCAAATTATAGCTTGCTACAGGTCACCCACCATGTCTCAGGACTCCCACTCCACATTCCTGGAAACACTGGGAAACATAAAGGTCCTACCAAACATCCTGATATTGGGTGATTTCAATTATCCAGACATTAACTGGGAGAACTACTCAAGTACAAACTCCCTTGCCCAACATTTCCTACAATTTATAAACTCAAATGCCCTGGAACAACTGGTCAACACACCCACCAGAGGTGACATATTGGACCTGGTCATCACCAACATGGGCGAATGGTGTTCCACACCGGAGGTCAACCCCTCGCTGGTTAGATCTGACCATAAACTAATCACTGTGGATATCCACATTCCGCCACCACCCCCGGTCAAAGAAACCACCATGAATAACTTTTCAAAAGCAAACTTCACGTTACTTAAGACCGAGGTGGGAAGTTTCAAAGCCCCCATGCTAAGGATAACACTGTCCAAGCTGCAAAATCCTTTACTAATGCACTCTACGGGCACCTGCAACAATGCATGGATCGTGCTAGCTCAAACAAAACCAAGACTCACTCCTCCAAGAAAAGGAAAGGAAAGGAAAAGAAAAGGTGGACCCCTGCCATAAACAAGCTATAAAATAGAAGGAGGAAATTAGTACAGAAAAGAGTAAAATCCCAAGAGGGGAAGACATCCCTGATCAGTACCAGCAAGAAACTACATTCCCTCATAAAATCATCCAAGGCTAGCTTCGAAAGAAAAAAACAGAACCCACATGGTAAGAGGTGCGGGAGCTAGGTCTGACTCTAAACTGGTTACAAATGACATTCCCCAGGGCTCAGTCCTAGGACCCCTCCTGTACGGCATATACTTCTCAGAGGTACAGGCAAGCACAGGAGGACTATGGCTGACCACGTTCGCAGACGACTGCAAACTAGGGGCTATAACTGACTCTCCGGCTGACACACAGACATTCTCCAAAAGGGTCGCACTGAGACAGATACCCGGTGTCAAAACCATGGCCTCAAGCTAAATGCCAAAAAGTGCATAGTCGTCCCCTTTGGAAAAAACAAAGTACCCACAAACTTCCACATAGGCGATAGCCCCCTAAATACGGAAGATGTAATAAGGGATCTGGGGATCCAAGTAGATAGTAACCTCTCCTTTGATAATCACATTGCCAAAGGGTTAGAAAATCCTTCTATGTGGCCCACCTAATCACAAAAGGGTTTGCATCCAGATCGAAAGAGGTCATTGGGCCCCTCTACGCATCACTCATCAGACCCATCATAGAGTACAATGCCCCATTTGGGATGTACCTTACAAGACACCTGCAACAACTGGAAAGACCACAGAAGTACCTCATCAAGAGGATCGCTGACCTCAAGCATATGCCCTATGCAGCTCGACTGAGGAAACTCCAGCTGTACTCAGTTGCATACTGCCTACTCAGAGGTGATCTCTGCCTGACATACAAGGCCATGTCCAACCCAGAATTGATGGACATTCTCCACCTAAAGAAAACCATATCCCCTCGAGCCACAAGCTCCAGGAATCTAAACCTCACCACAACAATAAATAGGACGTACTGGAGGGACAGATTCCTGTCCCAGAGACTTCCCATGCTCTGGAACAAGATTCCAGTCTACATTAGGTAGAGATCCTCGCTAACCGTCTTCAAGAGAAACATTGACGAGTGGATGGGAAACAGAAAGTTTACCCCAGGGATCACTTCAATGGCTCTGCTGGACAGAGGCACAGGGAACTAATCTAAGGGGGTGGTGAAAGCCAACACATTCCGGCTAGGCTTATAAATGCCTTCAGGCAGATAGCCTAGTTCCTACCTACGAACCTAAATTAAATAGCCTTTTTTCCTTCATTATATAAAAGTAACATGCACAACTGGTGCCACAAACACCCTGCCATTTCCTTTCTTGGACTCTTCAAATCATAAGCTGTCTTCTTTCGTACATTCTGAAATAGTTATGTAACTGTCAGCCCATGTTATAGGGCTACAGCTAATAATGCTGGCCCATGCAACAGCCTACACACATAGGAAAGTCCAATGGTGACACAATTTATAAAAAAAAAATACAGTATTTCTAGACTGTATTTTATGTATTATTTAAGAAACAGGTGGTGCATAAAGAGTTGCCTGCCCCCTCTTACCAATAATAATATAGAAAATACAGTTAACAGTTACACAGAAACATATTGTACATACACAAAGCTCAAATTCAAATGGTGCAAAACCAACAATGCAATATTTACAACCAGTTTTGTACATCAATTTTGTCACAATCATTTGCAGGATGAAAACTGTTCCAAAAGATAACCACAACTTTTGTTCTGCTGCAAATGTTTGGATAATTAGATTTTTAACTTCTACTTCTGCCAAGATTTTATACCCATAAACTTTGCTGAATACTGAATCTGTGGTCTCCAAATCAATTTTCCCTCCCTGTCTAGCACATGTACACAATGAAAAGCAAGTCAAATGCACATAGGATATACAGGTTCTTCTCTGTGCAGGGCTTTTCAGAGGAAGGTGCCAGTTTACAATAAAAACAGAGGCTTTCAAGTGAAATTAAGCATTTACTGAACCATGCCAAGGGTATGACTGTCATAAACAGAAACAATACTCTAGAATACTGAACATAACCACTTCCAGGAAGTCACTTCTTCAGAGGCCCGAAGCGAGACATTTTAGCAGAAATTTGAGATTCTGTTCATCAATCCATACCTACAATCAGTGCAAGAAACCAAGTGCCAGTATGAAATAATTCTTTGCGTTTAGCTTCTTGGGTGGCATCAAGACAGAATCCCCCTCAGTATGCCAACTCCAGAGGTAGAACTGGACCTTGAGATCACATCCAGATTAAAGGGTCTTGCAAGACTGTAGTCTATGTTGCAGAAGCACAGGTTTCATTCATGGTATAATTTCTGCCAAGGGCCAAAGTAGCAACCACAGCTCTAACTGAATGTGCATTGTTTTCTTGGGTGGGTAAATATCTGCCATATTTCTCATAAAAACATGCATTACAGTACCACTTGGACAAAGTGATCTTGGAACTACAGGCTGGTATAGTAAGAAGGTAGGGACTGAGGAGAATAATAAAGCGAACTTGGCAAAGGAGGGAACTGTGAAGTATCAATCCCACTATATGAGGTTTCTTTTAAACTGGTGGGGGGGACAGAATCAGATGAATCCCACTCTATGTAACTGTCCTACAGCAAGTGCATAGCATGTAGTACAAACTTACCATCACCGTGGTGGGCTGACTACATTTCTGTGAGTTAGGCAGCTTGATTAGTAAGTTAAAATATCTCTCTAAATTTAAGATGTCAAAGCACAAACACAGTAATGCATTGCCTAAGGAAAGACGCAACTATGTCAGCTCACTTGATTAGTAACAGGGCCAATAAACAATCTTTAAAAATAAATAGTAAAATAATTTCTTATTTACACTGCAGCAAATGAAAATACAGAAAAAGTTAAACAATGTTCCAATATGGATAGGTATGAATTGAAAGGTAAATGAAAATTCACTCCCAGTTTAGCACCAACTTCCCTCATGGGCAGGAGAAACATGCAAATGTTCCAACATATCCTTCTTTGGCCCATCTCTGGTTTAACTGCATGCAAAATTTATGGACTAAAAACTACCATGGAAATGTAAGGCTGGGCTTCTTACTCTCACAGATCAATAACCTAGTTAAGTACCAGTGAAACTACGACATGCTGCTAGCTAATGGGGGCTGGGTTTTAAATGTGTACTGCACTTTCATAAACCTAAAAGTAAATTTTTTGACAAGTACACAGTCAGAGGAAAAGACTAAAAGCATACTAGTGTAAGGCCTTGCCATAATTGTAGAAGTAAGTGTACATTACTGTTACAGTTTTGCTTTCATATGGGAAGTGTCCTGCCAAGGGAGATCGTACATCCAGCATATACCAAAGCCTAAGAGCCCTCCTCTGGTACCTTATGTCCAACTTAAGACCAAAGTACAAGAATGCGAACCGGTACATAAGGGACATACAGGTGCAAAAATCTTCAGGGCTTTCTCACCTCGGACCAGACAAAAAAAATAAGACAGTGAATTAGGACAGGAGAGCAAAGAGATGGAGAAATGTACAGCAATTCCACCTTGGCCAATAAAAAGGAAATACAAAAGGGGGGTTACTAATATTGAAATAGTGATCTACTCAAATATCTGTTATGGTAAGTTCTTACACAACTGTACTATGCCCTTCACTGAACACTTTTGCAGCACTGCTTATATATGGGGAAGATTCCCAAAGCCCTTAAAAAAAATCTGGGAAGAGGACTGCGTAGTTGAACTGGGGTCTAGAAATCCTTGGAGGACAAGCCTGGTGAAACAAGTTCTGGCCCTGGAGAAGGCATTACTTTTATAATGTTACATAAAGGTGTGAATGGAAGACCAAGAAGCTGCTTCTAAAATAGATTTCAGGTCCTAACCCTTAAAAAAGCACCACAAGCAACAGCCCTGGTAGAATGACACTTGAAATTCTCCATGAAAGAAATAACAAAAGCAAATATCCAAGGAAATATATTTGTAGATGTTCTGTGTATAAACAGGGCAACACAGTTTTTATCCTGAAAAGAAACCAGTTTTACTAATAGCCTTAGTTTTATCCAGATAAAATCCTAGCAGTCTATGAAAGTCTAGGGAATGCAAAATTCTTCCTCCTTTATGCTGAGGGGAAGAAAGTAGGCAAGTTAATAGAATGGTTTAGCAATATCTCAGTGACAACTTTGGTCATGAAAAGTTTACTCCTAAAGGATAACCTCATCCTTGTGAAAAACAAAAAAAGGAGGAGAAGCTCATAAGGGCTTGCAAAGTAAGGGCTACCAGCAAGACAGCCTTCCAAATAAAAAGGAGGGTAAAGTTAACTTTGTTGTTAACAAAACAGAATTCAGGTCCCAAGGAGGAAGGGTAGATGTTGTTGCTGTCCTGATGTGAAAGAAAAGTTTTAAAAATTGTTTGTCCTCAAAATATGCAGAAAGAGGTGGATCTAAAGGCAAGCAGGCAGAGATGGCTGACAAATGTACTTAAATAGAAAAATATGCCAGTCCTGAATTGAGCAGTTAACACAAATAGGACAGAATAGTAGGAATACTCCTATAAGGGTTTTTTTTCTTCTTTTGGCAATCTTTTGCCAAACAGAAAATCTATTTCATTTGGAAATACAAGATTTTCTTATAACATGTTTTCTAGTTTCTTGTAATAACTGCAGCACATCCTCAAAAAATAGGTGCCTGAATGGTGTCGGATCCCTATCATCCAAATTGTCAGGTTTAGGGTTTGCAAGTCTGGGTGAATGAAAGAGGCTTTCTGTTGAGTAAGCAAATCCATCTTGTGGATTAACCTGTGATGACTGGTTCTCCCTTCTCTTCCACCTGGCCAAGACCAATGCTATCTAGGCCAAAAGGGTGGAAACCAAAACCATCTTTAGCAAATCCTCCTTGATTTTGAGCAGAACCTTCGGAATTAGAGGAACAGGGAGGAAAAGCATAAGGGAACTTCCCATTACATGAGACTGACATGGTGTCCATTCACCCAAACATCTGGGATCTGGACAGTGGAGGCAAACAGATCTATTCGGAGAGTTCCCCACTGACAGGAAATCTGCAGGAAGACATCTCTGTTCAATATCCATTCATAAGGTCTGGCCTTGTAATTTGCCACAGTATTCATCTCGATGGGAATGAGGCAGACAGTCACAAACTAGTTGACATGACAGGAAAAGAACCCTTATGTCCTTTTAAAGTCTGATTTGGACTTCTCTCAGAAATTGTTTTTGGAAAATTGTCTCTCTCTTTGCTGAGATTTCTGGTCCTGTTAAAATAAAATGGCCCTGCTGTGGATGGATAGTATCTATGGAATTACAGAACAGGGGAAATAAATATCCACTTAAAATCCTGCACAAGTTTATCCCTTTCCTACAGGTTCCTTAAGATCTCAGCAGCTGCAAGCTAAAGAAATTTTCCCTGTCCAGAGGAGTATCCAATAATTTGTACATGACATCTTCTGCCAAGGTTTGTAACATTGACAAAACGTACCTTTTTAAAACAGGCCCAGTAACAGCAGTTCTAGAAGATGCATCTGCAGCATTTTAACTGTATTTAACAGTGTGTATAGCTACTTGAAACACGTAACCGATCTCAGACAAAAAAAAAAAAATACTGTCAAATTCGGGCATGTCAGACAGTAACTTATTCATATCACCCAGGAAAGACAACAGATATCTAATCATGTGCTTCTGAAAGCTAATGGCAAGGAAAGGAAGTGTACCAGAAGTGCATGCTTTTTTCCTACCCATCAACAGGCCTACTTGTCTTTGTTGTTAGGTAACGCATTACAAAATGGAAACAATTTGGTGTAGTGTGTCACATTCTACAGATTTAACTCACGGATCTGAAGAATTTTTGGAAATGCTTTAGAAGTTCCAGAGCACACAGGTTTTTTTCAGTTTTTTTTAGGAGCTGGAGATTGGTATTCTGGGTTTAAACATGCTGTGGCAAAGGTATCCTGTGAGGCCTCCAACATAAAAAGGGACTGCACTAAGCCTAGAGACTCCCATTTACACCAAATCATAATACCTTCTTTGCATACCTTCCACTGAACATGTTGCAACATTTTCAAAATTGCAGCCCCAAAAGAAAGCTCCTTCAAGAAAGAATCAAGATACATGGTATCTGGCATTTTCTGACTCAAAACCTACTGCAGAATGGATCTGGAGCGAATAAGTCAGAGATTCTACTACTGAGTCAGTCTTCATCTTCAGAACAAGAGTGCCTAAACCTTCTTATGAAAGGAAGAAGAAACAGGAGAAGGAAAAAAAAACCTGATGGGTCTTTATTTATTTGACATTTGTTGACCGGTTTAGCCCAACTGGACAGCAGCACTTTTTCAGAGGAGGCCTGAGGAGAAAAGCTCCAAAAAGTACAAGTAACAAATGTAATCACATGACAGAGTTATAACTAAAATTACAATAATTAGATATATATGAGATGTATGTTGAAACAACATGCTAGAAGATGGTCAATAAACTGAAAAGATAATATAGTACCAAGTTTCATACAACAGTAAGCAGAAATACACATAAGTTTGTAAAACAGAAAGTAACAAACATATAAAGAGGAGCCCAGGGCAAAAAGCCAATTTCCAAGACTACAGCTGTGGAAGCTGTATGAATTGCTGACTAATACTAGAAGCAAAGGCAGAGAGAGGCAGGAGAAAAGGTTGCTGCAATAGTATTACAGGAGAGAAGGAGAATTAAGTTGGGTCACAGGATAACCATGTCCATGACATACACAGAGTTTCCTTTAGTGCTGTTTTGAAAGAGCTGGGGTTAGAGATCTAACACTTAGTGGTAATTTACTCCAAACATTTGCCACGGAGTAGCTGTAGAAGAATTTACAAATGTTTTTGTTGGGTGCATAGACTTGCAAACAATGCTGTTGAGAACTATGGAGGGTGCTACTGGGAGTATAGGGCTGGATGAGGGTAGGGAGAGGGACAGGAGGATGATTCATGTAAGATAGAATGAGCTATGAGAAGGTGGGGTAGTAGGATTTGATGATGAAATTCCAGCCACTGCAGGTTTTTCATGGCTAGGCAGTGGTGAGAGTGGTAGGGTTGGTTAGAGGCAAATCTTGCAATTTTATTATAGGTGAGTTCCAGTTTTGACAGAAGACTGGATTGGAGATTAGTGAGAATAGGGGTGGCATAAAGAAGGATGGGGAGTAGGAATGCTTGTGCAAGACAGAGTCTAGACACATCTGTGAGGAATTTTTTTATGCCTATATAGCAGGCCTAACTTTTGATGTGCCTTTTTGATGGACTGCTGAATATGGAGATCAAACTTTAGTCGGTCATCGATAACTCCTAGCAATTTGGTGTGAGGTTCAGCAGAGATGATGGTGTTGTTAAGGGAGCAGACAGTAAAGATAGCTTTATGATGCTGGAGAGATTTTGTTTTCTTAGGGTTAAGTAGCAATTGGTTGCAAGTTAGCCACTTTTCAACTTGAGTGCAGAGACTTTTGGGTGAGGGTGTGACGGTGGGTGATATTGCCAGAGGAGGAGATGATGGTGAAATGGCACAATCCACACGGATAACAAAGCAATTGAAAACGATCTCTTATTGCTCAAGCTGGCATCAACAATGTTCTGAGGATTTTCATGCCCATACATCCCTTGTGTACCAGAGTAAGGATTCTCACACTTGGGTCACAGGTTGGACATACAGAAGAAGAAGAAGACGCCCAAGTTTTGGTTTACTAGCTGGACACATGGTATGCTTGGAAGAGTATCTCCTATACATAAGCAATACTGTAACAGTGATCAATGAAGGACATCACACATTAAGTCAATGGTAGTATTTTTCTCTATTTCCTCAGATTAAACATGTTAAGAAATAAAAGGAAAGGAAAAATGCAAAATAAGTGGAAGTTTTACAAAGTACTGCAACAGTACCATGTTTTCCCCCTACAAACACATATGTCCTGACCTAAGGGAAAAAACCTGCAGGTATAGGGCTGGTCTAGTGTAAACAGACACAGCTGAAGTAATGTACTCTAAATATGGAAGCTGTTGCTTAAGAAATGTTGAAACAGTGCATTCAGTCATCTGTTTGAGGCCAGTAATCCTCTTTTTGAGGTATTTCTGTGGCCTTTCCAGTTGTTGTAGATGTCTTGTGAGGTACATACCAAAAGGGGCGTTGTACTCTATAATGGGTCTAATGAGTGATGAGTAGAGGGGAACAATGACCTCTTTTTTCCTGGATGAGAAACCTTTTGTGATGAGGTGTGCCAAGTAGAAGGATTTCCTGACTACTATGGCGATGTGATTATCAAAGCAGAGACTACTGTCCACCTGTGTCCCGAGGTCTCTTATCACACTTTCGGTGTTAAGTAGACTACCACCTATGTTGTAGTTCATGGGTACAGAGTTTTTGCCAAAGGGGATGACAATGCAGTTTTTGGCACTGACCTTGACGCCATGGCTTTGACACCAAGCATCTGTCTCAGTGAGGCCCTTTTGTAGGATGTCCACATCGTTAAGGAGTTTCAATTACGGCTCCTAGCTTGCAGTCATCTGCAAACTACATTAGCCAAAGACCTGTGTTAGCCTGTACTTCAGAAAAGTAGATACCAAACAGGAGAGGACCCAGGACTGAACCCTGTGGTACCCCACTTGTCACTGGTCTGAAGTTGGATTTGGAGTCTGCTACTTTCACAGTATGGGTTCTGTCAGTGAGCCAGTTGACAACCCATCTTGTGACACAGGAATTTACACCTAGTTTAGTGAGTTTATATTCCAGAGTGGGGGATGGTGTCAAAAGCCTTGGCGAGATCTAGATAGGCTGCATGAACCACCTTACCCTTGGTTACTGCTTCAAAGAAGTCAATTAGGTTTAGGAGAGATGATCTGCATTTTACAAACCTAAACTGGGTGGGTCCAGAGTGTGGAGATTACCAATGTCTTTGTTTATAAATTCCATGATGATACATTCCATGGCCTTGCAGACCAGGCTCGTTAGGCTAATGGGCGGCAGTTCCCGAGGTCTGTGGTGGCTCCCCCTTTGTGGAGTGGGATAACTGTCGCTGTGCGCCATTCAGTGGGCACAAACCTGAGGTGAGGCTATGACTGAACATGGTGCTTAGGTGGGGTGCCAGTTCATTCTGTCGTTCATGTAGAATGCAGCCTGGGATGTTGTCAGGTCCCATGGATGCTGTGTTCTTAGCTTTGGAGAGTGTAGTTTTTACCTGTCCAGCCGTGATTACAGGAACTTTGCATTCTTCTGGTAAAGAGATGGGTCCTGTAGGGGGTGGGGGTGGGGTAAAGTTAGCACTGAACCTATCTGCCCAGGATGCTGGCAATTTCAGTTGGTTCTGTATATTTAGTGTCATTGTGCTGTAACTCAGAGCAGATCTGAGAGTGTTGATATTGAGATTCTTGACAGGGATCTCAGCTTCTTACTGAGGCTGACCAGGGAGTAGTTTCAGTCATGGGATTTTACTCTTTTTTGCAACAGTTTCTATCTTCTGTTGTAGGGTTTATGACAGGGGACCACCAGATTGGCTTCCTTTTTTCGGAGGATAGCATCGCGGTTCTGTTAGGGATAGCACGGTCCACGCACTCATGTAAGTGCTTATAAAGTGCATTTTTGAAGGATTCAGCAGTCGTACCTCTATTGTCTGTCTACATGAGTGTTGTGAAGTTTGTCACTTTTGTCTTAAGAAGTGTGAAATTGGCTTTGAAGAATTTTTTTTACAGTGGTTTCCTTAATGGGGGGGTGGGGGTGGGGGCAGGATGTGGAGGTCTAGGCTGATTAGCTTGTGGTCAGATCTGACCAACGAGAAATTGACCCCTGGTGTGGAACACCGGTCGCCCATGTGGGTAATGACCAGGTCTAGGATATTGCTGCCCCTGGTGGGGGTGTGGATAAGCTGATCCAAGGCAATGGAATTTATGAATTCCAGAAAACGTTGAGCAAGAGAGTTGGTACATGAGTAGTTTTCCCAATTAATAGTGGGGTAATTGAAATCACCCATTATTAGGGTGTTGGGTTGGACCTTAATATTTTCCAGTGTATCAAGAAATGAGGAGTGGGGATCCTGGGGCATGGTGGGGGATCTGTAGCAAATTACAATTTGGATTGCGGTCTTGCCCAGAGTTAGTTGCACTTGGATAATCTCGGATGCATTATACTGAGCAACTAGCCTGGAGGTGTGGATATCCTTAATGAATATGGATACGCCCTCCACCTTTAGTGTTTTGGTCCAGGTTAGGTGGCCGAAAGGTGTGGTATGAATTATATATTGAACCAGGTCTCTGCCACTGCACAGATGTCGATGTTTTCCATTTTAAGGACTGCCTCGAGTGAATGCATTTTGAGGTTTAGACTTCTGGCACTGAGTAGCATTACCCTCAGATTTTGCTTACGTGTACCTGTTACGGTGGTGAATTTGTCATTTAAACCTTGCCTAAAAAAGGCACTATAGGGGTGGCAAGAGCCTTAGCCAGTATCTGGAATCTCAAGGGCGACTGGTGCAGGCCATCTCTGGCAAAGGATCGTGGTTTGTCGATCATGTCATTCCAGGCAGACAGATACTGGATCCCCTTAGATTGACACCATAAGCTTAGCCAACTGTTGAAGTCAATCATTTTGTCCTTGCACTGTGGTATCATTCTGGGTGATGTCAGGATGCTACTCAGGGCTAGGGTCATACCTGCCTGGGCTACAAGATGAAAGAGCTCCTCCATGTCTCTTTTCATGTAGTCCAGGGAGGTACGTCTCAGGTCATTCACATCAACATGGACAATGACGGAGTCATATTTCTACTTGTTGTGGAAGGACCTGAGTGCGTGCGTTATGTGGTGGATCCTGGCTCCCGACCGGCAGCTGACAGTAACTTTCTCCTTGATTAGCCTGGTGAGTGGAACATCAGTGTGCCTGACTATAGAGTCACCTATGACTAGAGTGTTGGGTACGTTGTTATGTCTTATGGGCTGTGGTTGAGTGGCACACTGAGTTTGTGGGCTATGTGTCATTTGGGTTGTGTTGGGGGTGTGGAGGTTGTATGCGTTTCTGCTTTGGAGGTCTCTGTTGCTTGAGCAGATTTTTATTGAGAGCCTCTGCGAATGTGGATGTGTGTTTTGTGCTGCGATGTGTGTTTTGGTGGTGTAGGTTTTGAGGGACTATGTGATGAGTGTGGTGTGGTGCAAGTGTTTACCTTCTCCTCTTGACTGTCTAGTCCAGTCTTGGGTGAAGAGAGCTTTGCTTTCAGTTTGGCTATATAAGTGCATAATGTCTGTTTAAACAAACAGGCATAAAATTTAGAACTGATGCTCCTATCTAAATGGATGAAGTTATGCTTTTGCTCTCTTACAGATGACCATTAAGAGATTAAGGAATATATTTGTGAAGGGAAGACTGAAAAAAATAAAGTGGGATATGCAAAATATTCCTAGAAAACAGGGTGGTTTATGACTACCTGATTTGACAGGATACTTTCAAGTTATGCTATATCTAACTGAAGGACAGGACTAAAGATCAAAGTGGAAAAAGGAAAGCAGAACAAGATGGAAGTACAAGGGATACAGACGAACACAGAAAATAAACAATTTGTGGCAAGAAGTAATCAGAGGAAATTACCAAAGGAACCACACTACTGGGTGCGATAAGGCAGAAGGGAAAAGTGATGCAGTCAGACAACGCCAATCAAGTATTTGAACTGCAGGTCAGAGACTATCTCCAGTTTCAAGGACTGTTGGTGGAATACATGGGAGGGAGAGACAGAGACAGGGTGGGGGGCATCGAGTGGAAGACCAGCTTTGGTAATGTTTGTAATGGAACCAAGAGAATATGCAATTAAGAAAGAGGTTATTAGTGAGGTATACAAACTACTGGTAGACAACTATAATAATCAGTAAAGATTGGGAAGGAAGAATAAATATAATGACAAATTACAAAATGTGAATGAAGGGCATTTGTACAGCCTCTAAGTATGTTACAAAGCCAAGACAATTTAGGAAATTTCCATGGAAAGGTTTAAACAGGTACTTTTATACTCCAAGAAGACTTCAAAATGTTTCCCCTCAAGCAGAGAGCAGATGTAAGAGATGTAAAGGGAGTAACAGATGAAATTGGAAAAATGTATGGAGTTAAATGAGTTTAAGTGTTCTTTACAGATGTCCTGACACAACTGCTGAGGGAACATACTACATTAAATAAGGAGATGGTGTCACAGAGTTGGTGTCTAGGTTTGCAACTGTTGCCACATAGTAACATTAAACTTAAAAGCCTTATTAACAACCAAAAAGGCAGTCACACCAAAGTGAAAATCAAAGAATAAACCAGCTGTAAATGAAGTAATGAATACCGTAAACAGAAAGGTTTAGAGATGGGATCATTAAAAAGAAAATAAATTTCATAAACCACATGGTGCATTTGGGAACAACTGCCCCCCTCAGACAATGCTCAAGTAGATGACTAAAACCAGTCACGTGGGTAGGAATAGCGCATACAAGTAGGGTATAGTTATGATGGAAACTACTTACAAAGCATGAATGCAATGAAGGAAAATATTGCAGTGAACTTTCTTTATTGTTAAAAATGTATGTCAACTCATATTACAAATCAACAATATGAGGAATAAATAACATAAAAAATTCCTGTGAAACTGTTTGGTCCAATAAAAATGGACAAGGTGGAAGGGGGAAGACCGTCACTTTGGAAACTAGTTCTCCAAACACGGATACACTCAGATAACCCATCTCTTACTTGGGCAGCTCATGGAGACAAAGCAGGTCTACGGCTAGGCTATGGCCAACGCAGCAGTTACC
Organism: Protopterus annectens; assembly: GCF_019279795.1. NCBI lineage: Eukaryota > Metazoa > Chordata > Ceratodontiformes > Protopteridae > Protopterus > Protopterus annectens. Next base: position 188,829,848 of record NC_056731.1, read on the forward strand.
ACTGCAAAAATCAACCACACAGCAGACTGAGATGCAGAACCAAGAAGACAAAGGAAATATCTGGAGCTCCCAACAATATAGCTTTCTGCCTATAAAAAAAAATCAGAGAATACCTGCAACAAGTAAAGGATACATATGTCTTTAGTTTAAAAAAAAAAGGGGGGGGGGTTGCCTCACCCTTACTCTGGAGATACGATTTCTTTAGAAAAGTCATCAAAAGGGATTTTATCCTAGATGGAAGAATCCAGAACACCCTGATACAATTCCTCCAAAAAGAGAGGAAAGTCTTACTCTAGCATGCATACAGTTAGATGCCAAACATCTACCGTCTTTTCCACAACAAAAAAATTTTAAATTGGGTTTATTCATAGATAAATACTAGGCTAGCTGGCCACGAAAGCCATTTTAAACCCAGCCAATTTCCCTCAAAGGCGAGAATCAAACCCTGTACCTTGCATCTGTGCACTAACGCCGTAAGCACTATGCCAACCCCCTTTGGACCAAATGGAACCCTATATAGAACCAAGGCACATGCGAGTTTTGCTAACTCTTACTACTTCAGTCAGGTTGAGAAAATAACTTTTCCACAGCCTTTTTTATCTGATAAAGAAAGGAGGCTTTGGGAAAGTTACTTTCTCAACCTGACTGAAGTAGTAAGAGTCAGTAAAAGTGAGGGCAGTTCTCAGGATGTGAGGTGAGAAAACAAGACCACTCAAAAGATGGACAAATACAATCTACTTTCTTGAACATAATGGTTCTGAAATCAGGTTACTTGCAGAAAGCAGAAATAACATCCTTAGCAACTTTCTCCAAGGGGCAATAACCTAGCAAGTGTTGTCAGAATGACCCAGCTAAGCATTCAAGTGCTAAATTCAGAAAAAAAAAGTGAAGCAGGCCACTCTGAGGTAAACATCATTATTCTGAGCACCTTCTCAAAGTAGAAGTCCTCAGGAAAGGAAAGACTAAGGCGACTCTGGTCCTAACTTGTTTTAAACACAACAGCCCCCGCCTCTTTACAGTAAGCGAAGGCAGAAGAATGTTATGCAGAAGGAGATGATCTTCATAATCACTCCACTAGTATTTAACAGAATGAAAGGAAAGGAGTTCCGGAAACCATGTACCCAAATGAAGTTATGTGGGGACCCGGTCCAGTCTGAGTCAGAGAGGAGTACACCAAAAATCACACCTGCAGATGATTTCCACGCTGGGCCAAGTGAGGCTATCATGAATAACTGCTGAGGGATACACTCACATACCAGCTCAGCTATTTGTCACCCCTGTGCGAAATATACTTCCAATGCAAGTACCAGAAAAGGCACATGGCTGAAAAGTGCACATTGGAAGCACTGCACTGACTCACTGTAGCCTCACCACTCAACAGTGAGTTACTATAAAGAGGAAAAGGAAGCTGTTCTCTTGAGATTAAATGTTCAAAAGCTTGAAGACCCATTCTACTCTTGCTACTGTATCATTCACTACTCCGTGCAAACTACAGAAGGCTGTAAACTTGTTCTTGGTAGTGCAACCAAGGCAAGTATAACATAGGTACCCCCACTTGTTCTTTTTTCCACATCTCTGAAGACAAAGACCAAAGCAAGGGTATGAAGGTCACAGCCAGGGAAGAAAGTTTCAAATAAAATCAAGATCCACACGTATGCGGAATGGATTAGAGGTTTCCTTCCTACTACCAATGCTGCACCATTCTGGGATCTTGTGGCAGGCCCACCATTACATTCCTACGCTTTTTTCCAATCTTCACCAGATGCACACTGATTACAAAGGCTTTGAACTTCTTTCAAACACAGTAATACTGAAGGGCTGACTTCTGAGCAGTGGTGTGGAGACACCAGATAACAATATAACTTCACCCAAAAAGAAAAAAAAAAGGCAGAACCTATGGCACTCCTGATTCATATTCTTATGAGTAAAATTGCACGTGAAGGGAGGCCTATGCTTCTTATTCAACAATCAGGAGGTTTAAAAACAACAAATTCTTTGAAGAGATCTAAACATTATGAGCAGCTAGAAATTACTGGGACTGTGAACCTGTACATGCCCCTTAACCTTACAATTAAGATGCCAGATGTAGGCCAAAAGGAGTAACGCCCCTAAAATTTTTAGAACTCAGAGGGACAAAGGATGAAGAACCCTGTGAGAAGGCAAAGGATGAAGTATCCAAGTGTTAAACCCACTTAAGAGGTCTCAATATATTAAACACATTTATTAGAAGACATAATTTATTTCTTCATGACAATGCAAAGTTGTGTAGGTTTAGTCAATTGCGCAAAAAAAAACACAAACAGAGAAAGGAAAGTTACATATTTACCATAATGCTAGATCTGTACCGTCTTCTTCCATCCATCTCAATTACTAGAATATCAGATCCATCTAGATTTCATACCAGCAACTTTCAGACACCTGGAATCGAGGCTCAGGCTCCTCCCCCTACCCATATTTCCCCCTCCACCCTCACAGTTCCTCAGATCTCATCTGCTGCTTGAATTAGACAGAAGAATCAAAGAGGTAGCTGTGGTTCAACTTCATTTTCAGTAGATAAGCGAAGTCTTCAATCATCATGTTCTCATTTGAGATTAAACCTTTTTCTATTTTCTCCTAGTGTTAGACCTCTAGCTACAGCTGTTGAATAGCTTAGTATATTAAGCATCTGTATTCCTGCTTTTACTTCCCTACCATCTAGCCACATTACATTTATCTGTTACAAATACTGTTAACAGTGATTTCAGTCAGAACATTATACACACATATAGATTTTATATATATATATATATATATATATATATATATATATATATATATATATATATATATATACATACACACACACACACACACAACTAAAAAATATATTCTTGTTTTTCCCTTTTCTAGTTAAACTGGTATTTGCTTTCTGCTGGTTGCACCTTTAGTGTAGTTGTTAGCACTAACTACATGCAGAGATTAGTATCGGATTTTGTGTGGCTGTTGACCGTTTTCTTTCACAGCATGGCCCACAAGGCTCTTGTATTTAAAAAGTGTTCCACCTGTTGACACAAAACTCCCCTTTCAGTATCCACATAGAAAATGCATCTGTCTGGGGGCAGTTCATCTCCAAGAGTAATGTGATGTTTCTTGTTCTTTTGTGCAGCTGGCCTTGTCTGACCAAAGGTCTAAATTAGTGCTCAAGGGACTTTTGTCTCCGTGAGAGAATTGGCCTCATTCCTCTTCAGTGAAGAGAGCTTCAAAAAAGAAGATACCGCTTCTTCAGAGGATACCAGTCCTGTAGAACAAAATCCCCATCCACCCACCCACATAAAGTTCATCCCTGTCTATTTTCAAGCACAACTTGGATCTATGGATGGGAAACAGAAAATTTACCCCAGGACAGTCCCCCTGTAACACTAACGGACAGGGTCAGCTCCTAAATACTTTATACCATGCATGATCCCCTCAAATTATCTATGACATTATCCCAGTTATTCTTATTAAGGTAATATAAAATTATTGACCATGGATAGGTAAGATCAATCTACAATCAAATGGTATAGGTTACTCTGAGCACAAAAAGGGAAAGTGGCCAGGCTTAAAATGGAACACAAGGGTAGCTAGCACAGTACTTACCTAAGAATCTATAAAAGATCAAAGGAGAGAGGCAGAGAAAAAGATAAGGAGAGGGAGAAGTCAAAAGGATAAGAGATCTCAAACTGAGAAAGAGATCTCCTGATCCAAAAGGATATGTGGGTCCAGCTTCTAAAGTTTCTAAACTGTTGTATTCAACACTGCCATTCCAGACAGTGCAGAGCTCATTCAGATACATTCACTGACTACTTCCCTGCTTGTGGAACTCAGATTTTCATCAGAGTTAGACACCCCTTGGCTTTGATCGCCTATCCTTAAATCAGAGAGGCCCCTTCAAAGGTCTCAGGCCATCCTTGATGGTTTCTTCCTTCAGGTTGGTATGGTATTAGAGGAGTCTGCTAGAAGTATATGTGGACAGGGTGATGCAGAAGCTCTGGGGGACTTGAATAAGGATAGGGTATTTACCACCCTTCCTGCCACTGGGGTATCAGGATCATCCATCCCTCTCAATGTTGCTCCTTCTCAGATACAACCTTCAGATCCACTGTACATGGACCTGAGAGTTTCCTGTGGGATCCCCTTTGTTGGAGACAATGGACGAGATATCTTCGACTTTGACAGTCTATCTCACTAACTCAACAGCGTTGGACCTCAGGAGAGGGGGAAGGGGGTCCTGGAGCAGAGACAGCAGCTATCTTTAATTTCCATGATGGTGAAGTCCATACTGATACTGCTTCACTGAAACTGTCTAAGGCTTTTTCTGTGGAGGTACCTTTCTCATACAGCCTCCTCTGAAGCATCCTGTTGTCCTTTTGAACCAGCAGCTACTGAAAGCTGAAGTTCCTTTCTTGGAAAATTATTTTTCTAGTGGATCTTACCTCAGCAAGAAGGATCTTTGAACTCTAGACCTCAATTTGCACGACACCATATTTGGCCTTTCACAAAGATAGGGTTTCTCTCCGAACGACCCCCAACTTCCTTCCCAAAGTTGCTTCTGACTTTGCCTTGAATCAGGCAGTTAATCTTCCATTTCCCTTTCCCATTTTCTCAAACAAGGGCTAACATCTCCAGCATTTGTTGAATGGTCGTCAATTACACTTCTATTCACATTGCACCAAAGATTTTAAAAAAAATCAGACCAATTTTTTTTCTTTCTAAAGCTAAATTGGGAACTAGCGTCTCCAAGGTCACCTTGTGCAGATGGTTGCCTGAATGCATTAAGTTTGTTTATATAGCCAAGGGACTGTTGCTGCATCACAAACCTAAACCTCACTCAACTAGAGTTTTTCTAACATCTACAGGTTTCTTTGTTAGGGTCCCTAAAGGTAATACATGTGCTGTGACTACTTGTCCTACAGTGCATACATTTAGCTCTTATTACAAGCAGAACCTGCAGCGGGGTCTATATTATAACCTCGAACGATTAAAAGAGCAAACGCTCTTTAAATCGACCCCTTAAATTTGAAGGCACTAAATCCCGAAAACACGGAACAGCGATTTTTTTCCCAAAGGGGAAAAAAAATCCAAACACAAAATAAAGTGGGGGCTTCGCCTCCCCCACACCCCCCTACTTAAATATACCAACTCCAAGATCGCACCACAGTGGAGGAAATGGCAAAGTTCCGAAAACGGCCCAGTGATTTTTTTTCCCTGAGGGAAAAAAAAAATCACTGTTCCGTCTGTTTGGTATTTAGTGCTTTTGATTTTAAGGAGTCGATTAAAGAGCATTTGCTCTTTTAATCATTCCAGGTTATAATATAGACCCCCTGCAGCGTAGGTCCAGGGTTTCATTTGGTTTCACCATCCTTTGGAATATCCTTCCGTGAGTCCTCTCAGGGTTTGTGGTAGCTGGGGACTCAGTCTCAATAGTTGAGAACGGCGGATAAGACAAGGTTAGATCCACTAAACCAATAATTGAGGCGGACAAAAAAGACATCAGAATGAAAGATTAACATCCAATATAACTGTAAACAAATTTCTACTTAATATTGTTTTCTGTTATTATACCGCCTTTTCATTGTGAATATTTCACCTGGCAGCGCAAGGTGTACTACCCCAGTAAATAAATGTAAAATAATATAAATAATAAATAAAATGGTGCATCACTACTGAAATACAAAATATGCATTTTAAAGGTCAGCTTCAGTTTAAAGCACACAAGTACTTACTTGTCAATGAGGTTCTTGGCTATATTTATTTGACCCAAAGCCAGCTTATAGTGGTCTTTGTCATATAAAACATTCATCAGATCTGCATAAAATGGATGAATATCCTTTAAAAAATAAAATAAAGATAGCATTAACCACTATAACGTTGTTATATTATGAAAATAATTTTAAACAAGTCACACACAAATATCTTCAATCCTCTGATCTCTTAGCACTGATGCAGTCTTTTCACCCTAATGCCTCTACAAGCCTAGCCATGTTATGCCCTTGTTCCCTTATGGCCCAAGATATATAATCTATGTTTGCGTACAAATCTAAGATCAGCACTTGCTACCCCTGTCTAAGAGGGACATAGGTGAAATCCTTGGTGTAAATTTACAGTTTCCCATCCAAATGTCCAGGTTACACTTAAACAGGGTCATTGAGGAGCTTTGATTTACATGAGCTGGGAGTTTGACCCACAGGAGTGCCAACCTCTAGGAGATGTAGCTGTCTCTCCAGCACGTCCTGTTAATACCACGGGCTAGCTTAAGATCCCTAGAGTGAGCGACTCTTGTCCCATTGGATTTGCAGATGGGCACTTTTATCAAGGCAAGATTTGAGACTGCTCTGTAGGCCAGGCACAAGTCTCCTCTAAGCAGGTCCATACAATACGGAGTAAAGTGATAGTGCCTTCAGTCTGTCCATGCAGGTCATGTGTTGTTGGCCCTGAATTTTCTTGGTGAGAAAACTCTGAGATATCTCCAGATGCTGCAAATGTCTGATGAGGTACATGCAGAAAGGAACATTATGCTCTATTATTGGTCTGATGAGAGCTGAATAGAGGGGAATTATAACCTCCTTAGCTTTGATGCTATACTCTTGCTTATGAGGAATGCAACATAATAGGCCTGTCCTTGGACACCTGATGATCAAAATTAAGGCTACTATCAACTTACGTTGCTAAATCTCTAACTAGTGGGATTGAGCTCAGGTGGGGTATTATTAATACTGTAATCAAAAGGGGTATCTTCTTTGCTGAAGGGGGATGATAATGCATTTTTTCTGCGTTAAGTTCAAGTCCGTGGCTTTGACACCAATCAACTGTCTGTGTAAGCCCATTTTGTAGTATGTTGACATCTTTGGGGGATTCGATGATTGGATCCAGTTTGCAGTCATCAGGAAATATAAGCCACAGGCCATTTATTTTTGCCTGGACTTCTGAAAAATAGATACCAAACAGTAGGGGGCCTAGCACAGATTCTTGTGGAACACCACTGGTAGCAGGTCTGCTAATAGAGGTGGCATCCCCAATTATGATTGTGTGTGTTCTGTTTCTGTGCCAGCTGGCAACCCCTCTAGTGACATAAGGGTTATTCCCCAGCTGGGTGAGTTTCTCAATGATGCTGGAGTGAGGAATTGTGCCAAATCCCTTGACTAGGTCGAGATTGGCAGTGTGAACTGTTTTGCCTTCATCCAGGGCCTCGGTGACATTCTCAAAGACGTCCTCCAAGTTTAGTTGGCAAGATCTGGCGTTAATGAAGCCAAACTGTGTTGGGTCAAGAGTTTGAAGGTCACCTATTATCCTTGTTGATAAGGTCCATAATGATTCTCTCCATGGCCTTGCTGATAAGGTTGTTTAGGCTTATGGGTCTATAGTTCCCAGGGTCGGTTGAGGGACCCCCATTGTGCAAGGGGATTATGGTTGATGCTTTCCACTCAGCTGGGACAAAGTCAGTGCTTAGACTAAGACTGAACAACATGCTCAGCGGTGCAGCTAACTCATGTTTTAGACCATTTAATAAGCAGCCTGGGATGTCGTCCAGGCCCATAGAGGCTGTTTTTTTGGCCTTGGAGAGTGCAGCTAGGACTTGCTCTCTGGAGATACTAGGCAGAGGACTGGTGACAGGTATGTTATGTTTTTGGATCTTACATGTTATGGGGTATGACTGGTGGGGACAGAAGGGTGAAGTTTTTGCCAAACCTGTATGCTAGCAGGTTGGTGATGTCCTCAGGTTCAGTACAAGTGGTACCCATCCACAGCTAGTTCGACACACATCTGGGTCTTTTCTTTTTGATTTCGGATGTAGCTAAAGAATGCTCTGTAATTTTCTTTAGCTAGAGATGCTAATTTAGCATACTAAGGTCTGCTATGGTCACCAAGTTTTCATTAAGCTACTCTCTTCTATACCACTCTCTTAGGCCTTTACTCAGGTAAGAGCGTTTTCTATACTAAACATATCTACACATATTCAGAGAGACTCGCACGCATTATATATTACACACACACACGGATCCTGTTGTATCTTTTAAACTAGCAATACACACAAACAAACAAACACAGCACAGCACTGTGTGGAGCTGAACTCAGAATTAACTTCTACAGCCATATACAGTTCCTCATTACTCACAGCAGCCACTGGGAAATCACTGCAGCATTTATTTAAAATATTTGAATTTCCCTTTTCTGTTCTGACCTACTTGATAGAAAGCCTTACTTTTCTTTTTCTTGTTGACCATATCTTATTGTATTTACAATTCCTTCCATCATACCAAAGTTCTTTTCTAAGGTGATCTCAAAGTGGAATACAAGACACATTTAGAACTGTCTTAACATATCTTCATTTTGTGAAAAGCTTAATTTCAGAAAAATCCTAACAACCTCAAACAGCAAACATAAAAAACACTAGTCCATTTTTTAACAAATGAATGAAGAACAAGAGACCAAGTCAAAACAAAATAAAAAATAAGACCTGAAAGTTAAGTGCCCATGCTATAATTATACCTACATAAAATGTAGCATCTCATTTTGTTAGGTGTACAAGAACCCATTCTTAGCAGCCTGAACAGCATAACCTCTACAGTCTCGTTCCTCAGTGTCAGACCTACAGGCATACAGCTCCCACCTGGTCTCCAAAAACTGGAATATAAAAACAAAAGGGTCTTGTTGCTCGTCCTTCTCTAACATAGATGACAAGCAGGCGGGGTATTTCGTTTTAATACATGGAAGCACATCAGGATGGACAGCAGCATTACAAAATACAAACAAACTGATTAACAGACAGACCTTATATACATACCTGCTTGCATCTCAGCAGCTTACTACAAAATGGCAGTCTGACCTGCACGTGCTCAGTGTTTATACACTTGTGCAAGCCCTTGGATTGCTTCTTAAAAGGTACATACACACACATTAATCTACATCCTCCCTCTTAAAAAGATTGCCCTTGGTAAAAATAATATTAGAGTTAGACATGCATTATACTAGACATTAGAAACAAAACACAATCTTTATGTCCATGTTGCCTTATATCTGTTACAGGGTTTAGAGATAAGAACATCCCTCGTAACATAACAATCTGGACTAAATTTAGCAACAGGGACAGTCTTCGATGAACAACTCATATCAGCAAGCTCTGGATTTGTCAAAGGAATGGGAATATTCTCTGCAACTTCCTCTGGAATTGTAACACCAGACAACTCACTCTGCGATAACGAGTCTTTCTCACAGGCTATATGCTGTGGTATAGGCTCGGTCACCGGTATGAAGTGCTTTCAAATGCCACCTAAAGGCTGCTCCTTGTGATTCCATAATGTATGACCTCAGCTCTGGGCAAATACTTTTCATGACACCAATAAGATCATAACCTCTGCACATCTGCATCCTTACTACTTCTCCTTCTTGTAACAGACTGAGTTGGTTGCTGGTTTTATCGGGTATACCGTCATAAGTTCGATGGCCACATCTTCAATGCTGCTGCCAAACTGCGCACTTCGAAAACCAAAGCGCCGAATTACAAAACCTCGCCCCTTTTTGACCCATGGTAGCACTCGTTTCGGCGGTGGAACGATCAGGAATGTCGAATGTCGTTATTTTTAAGATGTTTAGGGAAGTCAACGTAACAGAAGTCGGCTAAACAGTTCGAGGATACGCACATTTGGAAATGTGCCTTTGCATATGAAGGTATACCTTTTGTCACAGGAATGGAACTTCTGAGTTAAATGCTTCTTCAACAGATTTGTTTTCACTGACCTGTTTTTTCTGACACATGGAAATCAACAACTGACTACTGATTGGTAATGTGGTTTTGGTTTGTCTCAACAGAAGTCTCTGGCCAGGTAAACCAAGATGTTTATCACAAGGAACATTTCTGAAATACAAAAGATTCAGGAAAACATCACTATTATCTTATTTTGACTTCTCTAGTAACTGTGTTGCAATTTGAACTGCACATTCTGCCAAACCATTCGACTGCGGGTAATCAGGGCTACTTGTGGCATGAGTAAAGTCACATTTCTTCACCAAATCTTTTGAACTGTTGGCTTGTAAACTGTGTGCCATTGTCAGAAATAACTTTATGCAAACTACCATGTACCGCAAAATGAGGTTTCATCTTAGTAATGACAGTACAGGATGCTAAGTTAGGAAGTAGGTCAATCTCGAACCAATTGGAGTAAGAGTCTAACACCAAATAATATTGACCATTCCACTCAAAAAGGTCAGTGGCTGTCAACCAAGCTAGTTCTGGAATCTGGTTTAGCTGAAGTGGTTCTTTTTTTCTGGGGATGTGACTTTGTACTATTACACACAGAGCAAGATGAAAAGTGCTCTCTCAATATCTAGTGACATAGAAGGTCAAAATACTAGCCCTCTCACTCTTCTTTTGGTAGAATCAGTTTCTGGATGACCATGATGCAAGACAGTAATGTACTCTTGTTGCAAGGACTTCAAAACAATTACTTTCAGAGATTTCATAATGATACCATTGTCAGACAAAATCTCATCTTTGTATGGAAAGTAAGGTTGCACTTCTTGAAGTAAACTAGATTACTTTGACTGCCAACCTTGATTGATAAAGTGGTTGAGCCTTTGTAAAACTGGATCTGTGACTGTGTGATCTTCTCAACTAATCAAGACATGTAGAAGAAAACTTTCTCACTTCCATGACTTCAAAATCAAGGTTCTCATTCTCGTGATATTCAGTGGTGTTTCTGGGTGATCTGGACAGCGTATCAGCAAGATAAAGAAGTTTGCCTTTCTTATAGACAAGACTGAAATTATACTTTTGCACTCTCAGCATCATACATTGCAGTCTGTCTGGAGCTGAATGCATAGGCTCTCTCAAGCTAGTGACTAGAGGTTGGTGGTCTGTTTTGATCTGGATAGGTCTACCATAAACATAATCATGGAACTTCAAACATGCAAACACAACTGCCAAAAGCTTCTGAGAGCTTGTAACAACATTCAAATGCACAATAAGCTCTTTGAAATACTGTACTTTGTGAAATATGCTCTGAAATGGCTGTATCTTGTGAAATAACTTTACTGTAATACTGCACAAACATGCAAACACTTTATACACTTCTAATAGCTCGAATATCTTTGATTAATATGAAAAATACGTGCTTAGCGAAAATGTAGCCATTACACTTATTTTATTCGTTTTATGCAATTCGGACTTTATTTCAAACATTTTCCGTAGTCATTTGAATATTTTTATCAATACCAGACATATCGGTTTAAGCGAATATTGTCTAGAGCGTTCTGTATGCCTTGTTTCATATTTTGTGAATAAGAAATAGTGCTGAGAAAGTTTTAAAATCCGAAATTCATTTCTGACCTGTTTTGCGAAGTATACATACAGTACAGATGATTCACTCCTCTATATTCCTCCATTTCCAACTAAGTGCCTCTCGAACTCAAACTGAAGAATTTGGATTCTATCCTGGCTTCAAGTCATTTTACACATGCCGCTTCTGACACAATGTCCTTTCAGACAGGCCACTTCTCACACCATGTCACTCATCCTTCTCTAACATAGATGACAAGCAGGAGGGGTATTTTATTTTGATGCTTTAATACACAGAAACACATCTGGATAGATAGCAGCATTATAAAATACAAACAAACTGGTTAACAAACAGACCTTTTATACATACATGCTTACATCTCAACAGCTTACTACAAAATGGCAGTCCGACTTGCATGTGCTCAGTATTTATACATTTGTGCAAGCCCTTTGACAGCTTCTTAAAGGTACATACACACACTGATCTACAGGTCTGAAATCAATAAGGGCTTTATTCAGGATACTCAGATGCAGTATAGTCCTCAGATCCTATGCCTTTTTTGGAAACAAAAAACAAGTTGAAATACAAACTAGATCTTTTCTGGATAGCTGGACCTCCTGAATGGCTCATTTTAGTAACAGATTTAACTACTCTTTTCTTGTCACACTTTTTGATGGCGTTGGACATTTGGCAAGGAAACAAAGAGTAGGGAGAGGTGTGGAAGGGAACTATACAGCCTCTGAATACCACTGACCTAATCCACCTGTTTTGCTTGATGGCCAGACATGTACCCAAACGGAGAAACAAACCTCTGACTGCTTCTACAATGGTACACCAAGTACAGTCTCAGGGATTAAGACTGTTGGTCTTCCCCCAAAGGAAGACCACAGTATCCCTGCTGAAAACTGTTACTACTTCAGGACTGGTAACCACTGTGGAAGTTACCATGACCATAGTGTCTCCTCCTGGACTTGTTGTTTTTCTGTTGCTGGCCACAACAAAACAAAATGAACACTGGTTTTACTGAGTTCTATAAGGCGTGCAATGGAGAGTCTGCAATTTGATAACACCTGCCATGAGGGTTTTTCCATACTTTATGTGCCACCTTGATACCCAAAGCTAAGCCCATAAGGTGCAACAAGGTCTGATGGTGAACACCAGTGCTTGTGCCCACTACCATGCAGCACCACAAGCCAGGTACATTTTTGGGGGGGGGGGGGTTCACGAACGATGCCACAACTGGAATTTGACACTGCAATTTGTACTTAAAATCTCTATCGGGCAATCCTTCTAGTAACTGGCTCACTTCATCATCCAACGTCTTAACTGAATCACAAAATGTATAACAAATACTTTACCCCCGCGAGGGGAACACCAAAGATGTACATGGGTAGAGAATCTGTACAAACAGGGGTGGAGTAAAGTAGACAAGACTGATGTTCAACCAGAGCTATAGCACGAGCACAGACATGAGTTTAATAGGTGGTCTTTTAGAAGATGCTTGTAGGAAAGATGGTAAGTTACAGTTCTAATAGCCTATGGAACAGAACTCCATTTTCTGGCAACAGAGTAGCAGTAAAGGCAATTACCAACTGTTTTTGAAGTTTACAGTTGGTGAGAAGTTGTTTATCATTAGAATGAAGGGGTCTGTTAAGGTAACAAGAAGGAAGAATACAACTTACTGCATGACAGGCATGGGGTTTATAAATGACACTGTGGGCAGTAGCTAGTTGTACAAAGTCCAGATAGTGGGGTAGTTCAAGCCAGTTCAAACCTTGAAGGGCCTTGTAGTGATGTGTACAGTACTGTTCATTGGCAGCAAATTTAGTAACTTTGTTGTAGCATATTTCAAATTTAGTTTTAACAGATACCTGCAAGTTGGTAAGGATAGGGGCACCATATATGAGTGAAGGAAGGAGGTAAATGATTGCTAGGGTGGTTTTAACAGAATTACTAAAAATGTTTGCGTGTCTACAAGACATGCCAAGTTTCTGGTGAGTTTTTTTATATTTTGAATGTGGAGTTCAAATCTGAGGTGGTCATCAATTGTCACACCAAGCAGTTGTGTATGGGATATAATTTCCACCTCCGTATTAAGTGAGATTTTGAAGTTGGATTTCTCCTTCAGATGTGCTTTGGGGACGAATAGGCGAGTTTTTTTTTTGGGGGGGGGTGAGTAATAGTTGGGCATTATGAAGCGGGTTTTCAACAGACGTGAAAGCTTCTTGTGTAATTTACAGTGTCAGATGAGCACATTACTGTCAAATCATCAGTATACTGTATAAGTAATGTTTGCTTACAAGAGGTATAGAGGCCATTAATGAAAATGTTAAAGAGAAGTGGGCCAAAAGCTGAGTCTTGGTGTACACCACTGGTAACCAGGAAGTATGGAGAGAAAGTATGTCATCATCTAACAGTCTGCTGTCTATCAGATAGGTAGCTTTTAAACCAAAGAATATGAAAGAGGGGACATGCCGAGATGGAGCAGTTGATGAAGGAGTTTGCTATGTGAGACTGTATCAAAGGCTTTGGACAGATCCAGAAATATGGAAGAGATAAGTTTGCAAGAGTTCCTTTTCTTGTTTATATTATCTAAAAAGGATAACAGTGCAGAAGTTCTATTATGGCCAGGGCAGAATTCATTTTGAGTACCGGTAGCTATTCTGAGAAGATGTGGTGAAGAAGTTATTCTAGGAATTTTGGGAGATGGGAGAGAATTGCAATAGGATGAAAGTTGGAGACTTCTGTAGAGTTTTGCCCCTTGTGCAGTGGGATGACATATGATCTTTTCCAAACAGCTGCGACATAAGATTCCTGTACGGATCTACCGATTAAGATAGGTAATAGGTAAGACATGGCTTCTGCTGTCATTTTGAGGTATTCAGATTGGAGTATGTCAGCAACTGTGGAGCAAGGTTTATGTTTAAGTAGCAGTTTTTCTTTTTTTTTTCATAGTAGATACTATTACAGGTTTTAAAGTAAAAGCTGCTAGCATCTGTGGCCAAGGACTGTTTGGATTCATATTTTTCAGAGGTTATTGTGACAGTGGTGGGGGGCAGTTGGCAATATGTTATGGGGTTGTGTAGGGGAGGGTGATCTGCTGTTGGAAGACAGCAATGCTCTCTGAAAATATTTATTAAACATAGTTGATACTTCGGGGGGGGGGGCACAGGTTTCAGATGGATATAGATCTTTCACTGAGCCAGGACTGAGTAGTGTGTGAACAGAGGACCAGAATTCTTTTGATAATTTATATGATAAAGTTTTAGTTCAGGAGTGTCCAACCCCCCTCAGAGCTCTTCCATGCGACCCTTAAATTTAAATTTAAATTTAATTTCACTTTTTTTCCGTGTGTTTACACGTCCGCGTAGTTTTGCTGTTCTGCGCATGCGCCAACTTTCTTTTTTTTACGTTTTTTTCATACCAGCATCTTTCCGCTGGTATCACCGTTTTTATATTACTACTGGTAAAGAAAAGCTGCAGGAAGGAGCGAGATCAGCCATAGAGAGAGGATTTATTTTATTATTTTAATTTATTTCGTTGTGTACACACCGACTACACTACAACAAAGGTAAGTCAAGTATTTTGCTCCCTTAGAACTAGCTAGGTAAGGAAAATTATTTGAGTTACATCACATCACTCACTATAAAGTCCTGGAATATTTTGTTGGTTGACCATGATGCACATGAATTACTGTTATGCATGATTTCTTAGGATTAGAACTTAGAGAATATATTGGTTTATAGTCATTTTAAATCTCCTCCCTTCATTTCTTCTAGCCTTTAACATCTCCAGGCACTGAAGTTTGTAATAGATAATGCTAGCTATCATTTCATTGCCTCTCTGATTTGAAGCAAATTAATGGCATCATGTTTACAGTTGCTTGAACCTATAACTATTGCACTGACAGAGTGGTTTATAGTATTTTTGGTTCTTGTAAACTATTGTATACTGAGGAGATACAAAGTATGTGTAATGTTAGAATGGAGGGATATATTAGAAATATTAGGAATTAATATAATTTTAGCCCCATTCAAGATCACTTTTGTATTGTAATAGCCTATTGGTTTGAAAGTCACTACTTCAGAAAAAGTTACGTTAATTTGGCAAGGATATGGAACAGTTGTCATAATAGAGTCTTTTTATATACTTAAATATAATACATTAGCTCCTGGTTGACATAACTTATCTAATATATACGGTTGAGTTAATTAACTATGGATTTCTACTGTTCCTTGGCTCTCAGAGGAGATTCATTCAGGTTTGTATGTTTGCTGTTTTAATAGGTTTAGTTTTTCTACATATGGCTCTTGTTTCAGTGTGATTTTATCCACCCAAAAAAGGTTGCTTGCTGAGGTACCATGAAAATAAACAGTATTTACTTGGATTTTTTCTTATTATTTTACTATTTATTTTATTTGCTTGCAGTTGTGGTATTTATTTAAATATAAAAATTGCTGTACACAGTAATCTTGATGGCTACAATTTTGCACAGAAAGGTTACAAGTGCTGAAAAACATTTGCTAAAACAGAAGTTATTATGTAGTTTCCATGGCTAACATTTAGAAATAATGGATACTTTATTAAAAAAAGCTAATTTGTGGTGACAATCTGAAATAAATACTGTTATGTGCAAAATCCCAGTAACTGAACATCTACAGCAGAACGTAAATATCACTCTCTTCTTGCAGTCAAAGTTCTGTGACGGAAGCAGTGTCTTCTTTTTTATGTTAGACAACAGATGTGCATAGCTTGGTTAATGTTCTCTGGTGGTGGATAGATGGAGGAGTGGGTATTAAGTTTTTCTTAAAAGAAAAGACTTCGGTTAAACACATTCTGAGTCAACCACTCTCCGCTGGCTGCTCACCCATCCCTGGGGGAAGGGAGATTTAAGCTGTTCACATGGCTGACACCTGGCAGGAGCACTACATTCTATTATATTCATTATATTCTGTGGAGCTTTAGTCTATTGATCCATTACTACTGTGTGCAATTACATTGTAAGCAAAAGAAAACTCTCAGAAGGAAGCTATATAGTGGAACTTGGAAGAACCACCGCAGGAGAGGTGTGCTGCACTAGGGGGAAAGAGTATAGGCCACCCCCAGTGGGCAAACAACTGGCCTGCTCTCTACCATCTGATTCTTGCTGCAAACAGCTGAGCTCATGGGGAAATCCTGGGTAGGACTGAAAGGGGCACAGGACTGCTGCCTGCCTGAGAATCCCCAGCTTCTGCTACCAGGGCAATGTGGAATTTCAGGTTTTAGTGCTGTGTGCTGGTCTGAGACATGTTAGGAACTCTCATAAATGCTATATGGCACGGATGAGGGCTAAACAGAACATAATCCATGTTTATTTTATTTAGGCACCTCACATCACAGGACATCAAGGTCTTTGCTCTTAGAAACAGGTTTCTGTTAGATAACAGGGATGTATTAAGCAGAAAGATAACCATTTAAGTATGGACTCTGAATGGCTGTTTAGAAAAAAATAGTGCAGATATCACAGCCATAAACACAGTGCATTTAGGTGTAGAACTGCTATATATAAGCATTTTAGTAGAAAGGTAAATGTGGCTCCTCCTTGCTATCTACCATCCCTTCAGTGCCAAAAGTAATGAGACAACGGTTTACCTGCTTAATGGGTTTATTAACTTTGTTAAAGGAAAACATTTACTCGTAAAAAGTTATATACTTACCATAACGCTCTGTCTATGTTGCCCATTTTCATTCTTCCTCAACCTTTTGGTTTGGATCTGATCCTCAGATGAAACTCTGCAATTTTTTTAGCTCGTGGACACCAAAACACCTCAAGTTCCTCCCTTACCCATAGTCATGTAGTCCGATGTGATAGGCATGAATGCATTTTGAGGTTTAGACTTCCAGCACTGAGTAGCATTACCCTCCGATTTTGCTGGCTTGTACCTGTTAAGGTGGTGAATTTGTCATTTGAACCTTGCCTAAAAAAAGGCACTATACTAGAGGCCTCTGTTTAACTGCAGTTTAACAAAGTAGTTATCTATTGTATTCAAATATTATGCATTTATTAATTTATTTATATTTATTAATTTATTTATTGTTCAAATTAACCTACAATACAGCCACATTAGTCCGCATAAACCTGTGTTTGTTTTTTTTTTTTTTTTTTTTTTGGTCCTCACCTGCAGTTTGCCCCCACACCATTTTTGTTGACTCAATGCGGCCCTTGCAACTGAAAAGGTTGGACACCCCTGTTTTAGTCGGTCATAGTATTGTTTATTATTTCTCCAAGTCTTCTGTTTCCTGTATTGCTGAAAGTTTTTTTTTTTTTTTAATTAGCCACTCCCTCCAAGTCTTGTCTCTGCTATGTATAATGTTTTGGCAAGTGTGGACAGAAGAGCGAGTGTTTTACTTTTACTCTTTTTATACTCCACGTTGTTTAAGTTGGTGGGTACTGGGGTGGTGAGTGGTAAGTCTGCGCGTGTATGCAGGGATGTTAGACTAGGTTCCAATGATTGAATTTTACTCTCAGAGCCCTGTAAATGTACTATCAACAATTGTGTCTTTATTGATTCTGTTGTTATCTAGTAGGTGCTGTGATTAGTTGAATCAGAACAAATAGATGTATGCAGGATGAGGGACTGTCAGAGGTTATATTTCGCCAGTCAATACTGACATCACCCAACATTTTTTTTTCATAAGTAATAGTACTAGACACACAGGAGAGAAATTCTTCGGTATATAAATATGTTGTTTCCAGGGGGGAGGATGTACAATATTTTTTAAGAGTTTAACTTTAAAATGTTATGAGAATTTCAGCTGAGTGAAACTTGAGGATCAATTTGGGAAAGGAGGACAGGTTATAACAGCTCTGCTACATTAAGGCCAATCAGCTCCCTTTTTTGGGGGGATTGGGGGGTTCAGGCAGTCATCATAATGTTACAGCCTGGATAAGGTAATTCTGTATCTTTCATACTGGATTTAATCTATGTTTCAGTGATGGCCAAGATATCTGGAGATGGGGTACTTTCTTTAAACAAAGGATAAACAGGACATCATGTTGGAAGCTCTTTTAATAGCTGCCAGAGCAACGATGGAATCTGATCTGTCCAGCAGGCCCAGTCTTTGATCGGGCAGAGGACCCTACCTGACCTCCTCAGGACAGATGCCACATGTGGAGAACCACCTTTTAGATGGTGGTGCCATCCAAAAAAAAGGAAAAAAAAAAGACAATGATTGGCGTGGTATGAAAGGCCTCCTGCAAAGTACACTGAGGAAAGGTCATGGGGTCTGTGAAACATCACCCTTTCTCCATCACCTCTAGGATCTCACTAAAACTGGAGTTATCAGGGAAGGAAGGCAAAGCAAAGCAATGCTTTCGTCCTCATCAGTATCTGAGGTGGAAGACTCCTAGCCTTTGCTTGCACTTGTGTTTCTCACAAAGCCTTGGAGGTAACAAATCCAGTGATGTGAAATGTGCAAATAACCTGATGTAGTAAGAGCCCAATGACCCCATGTCCTGCTCTGGGTGACAGTGGAAAGTAAATAAGTAGCAGTCAAGTAGTGCCTCTTGTAGAGGTTGAAATCAGAGTAAAAACAGTTCTTATGGTAGCAAATGCAGTACTAACTTAGAATGATGGCACTGCAACTCAAGTCAACACTATGCTCAAGGCTGATGGACCAGGCCACAAATGCCCGAGGCTAAAACCTGCAAGAACCGATACCAAGACCAAGAACTTAAGTCCCAAACAAAAAAGCCTAACCACCGAGAAGAGCTAAGATGCTAGAAGTATAAATCCCGAGTGGTGGAAGGCCGAACTCAAGAGAGACATAAGCAAAAGAGTTTACAAGAAATGGCGACAAAACAAAGGTTGTTATGTTGACTCCAAGCCCCAGAGTTGAAGGAGCTCCCATACCAGCAATACATATGTCATCAAAAGCACTGACCCAACACTACAGTCGTGAAATTAAGACCAAAATAAATTTCAACTCATCTGTTAATGTCAACACTGGTGCCTGATGGCCGACTTTCAGTCTTACTAGGGCCAACACCAGAATGAGGACGGGTGAGGATACCCATAAAGGTCTGGCAGGAGAGTTTGGCAAGGAAGAAAATACTCCTGTCTACTCTAGTACCAGATGGGAAAAATGCAGGAGACTTTTTGCTGGGCTCGGATGAAGACTTCCATCACCTTCTCATTATCAAGTTCAACAGCACATAAAGAATGCCTCTGAAAAGACCTGAAGGATCTTACAAGTGACAGCCAGGAAGAAACCAACATGTTCTAACTTCTACTTCAAAAACCGAAAGGACACTGCCTTCTCACTAGTTTGCAGGAGAACTATCAGACACAATGCTCATAGCTACTACAGAAACCCAAAAAGGGAAATGAACAAAGACCTGGAAAGAAATCAAGTTTATCCCATCCATCTTTATCACTTTTATTTATTTGTGCTTTCCCTCTCTCTTTTATCCCCCCCCCCCCATATTTATCTTTTTGCTTACCCGTTGGTCTACTCACCTTAGGACTGGTCTTTGAACTCAATTAATTCATCTTGAGGCAGAGCAAGGTCAACGTCTCATGATCAGCACAAGCAGGGTTACCTTTAAATTTTACCAAAAATAACTTATTTTTCCTACTCTAACAGTGATTGCCAAGTGTAAAGGAAACACAAACCTCATACTGTTCATTGAAAATACAAACTGTGCTTGTCAAGTGGTGAGATCTTATGCCCACACTTGCATTTTTTTGAAAGCTCTGATATCCACACTGCACCAAGAAAACAAAAAGCAGCAACCATCAAAGCAGTAGCAAATCAGCACTCAAGCACAAATATATGTAGACACATTCAGTATAAACCAGCCACTCACTGCTACTACCCTCCTGAGCATGACTTGAGAAAGTTGGCAGTTTGCTGACTTTTTTGGGGGGGGGGCTGCCTCTGCTTAGCAATACAAACAGGCACAAATTGACTACAGCTCGTCTCTAAATCTGAATATAGAATTAATTAACATAAACCCACTCTTCCTGGAGTTTTGGAAAAAAAACATGTATGTGGTAGTTTATACTCATGTCAGGTTACAGACTACTGTAGTGTTAAGGGAAATGTCAATATGCCACCTACTATGCCTCTTCCCTGGCCTTATAAGTCCTACTCAGTTTAACCACCTTCTATGCACAGTAATCTGCTCAAGCATCTCATCAAGTACCAGACAGAATTCACTTCCAACCTTAAAACTGCTGTAATAATGGCATTTCTGCAGGTATCTTTCTTCAGTCTGCAGTGTGCAGGCTTTTACTTTCCATTACCTTCTCTGAATTTTGCTCTCACTGGGCATGCACAGACTGACAGGCTCCTACTAATAGGCGAGCTCCAGACCACTTTGCTCCCCACCATCCCCTGATTCCAGCACTTTATTACTTTTCACTCTTCCCCTCCCCTTAGAAACATGGACACAACATAAAATATCTACACCACTCTTAAACCACTCTCTATGCCACACCCTCTGCATTTCTTATACTGCATCTCACATTACTGATACTCCTCTACCTCTTTCACTACCCTAAAAATCATTCCATTCTCTATCCTTCTCAAACTTCCCTCATCAGCCATTTCCCATCATTTCTCCCACACACCACACCACTTCAGAGGTCCACTTCAATTCTTCCCTTAAATAACATTCTCAACCTACTTCTAGTAAAAAAGCAAAAATCTATACCATAATACCAGAGACCTTTGTTAAAAGCCGCCACCTTAAGAGTCTTAACACTAATCGAAAACAAAGAATCCAACACCAGCCCTCGTATGCAAACCAGAACTCTCCACTCCTTCTCGCTATCCACACTTTCATGCGCACTTAATACCCACAGCATTAAAAAAGATCCATGCCTTTACCCAACACCTCAACCCAGACACTCTAGTAATAACAAAATGCTGGCTCAAGACCAATAACCTAGGCCTTCAATACTTTCACCCAGTCTACAACTTCCTCCATGACTGCAGGCCAGGAAAACAACTAGGAGATGTAAAACTAATCCAGAAAAATAATCTTAATTCCACCCTCTCTCTCTTATTCTAGCCCAAACAAGTCCTTTTGAAATTTCCATCAAAAAATAAAATACCCCTGTTCACTGTCCCCTCCTACCTCCCACGCCTGTACTCATTACTAAAACTCTCCATCCTAACCTCAATCACTCTCTTCTTCATTGTGATATAGTTATTCTTCGAGACTTCAGCCTTAAATTTTGTGGGGCCCTACACCCAAGACATGTCGCTTCTAAGCAGAGCTCATCCTTATAATGCTAATAAGACCCACTTTCAGATCTTCAAGATACTCAGCTTTCAACCTCCTAATCACAGACATCCCTACCTCGTTCTCCAAAATCTCCATTCTAACCACTGCAAATCAATCCATAAAAATGTACTAATCATTAAAGTTTACAGACATCAATTAGCAAAAACACACAAAAAAATCAAGCCAAAAAAGTTCTTTCGTCTTTATCATGGTTCAACAATCTCACAGAAGATGACTGCAGCATTGCTGACAACATTCTGAACACATTCTCCCAACAACTTTAAGACCATTTTTCCCCCAAAAATAAATAGGTTATTTAAATTCACAAAACTCCAAAAGGCTAACTAAAAAACTTGAACATCTACTACAGCTCAAGGACAAAAACTGGTTGTTGTTGCTGTTGTATCTTTCGGCTTTTCCCGGTTAGGGGTCGCCACAGCGGAACTCTGGTCCGCTAATGATTGGCAGTACAGTTTTACGTGCCGAGTTGCCAGCTCTGACGCACAACCGTCAATGAAGGTATGCCCATTCATGCATGTCTCCACACAGAAGACGCTTTAGCTGAGAATCGAATAGGGCAACGTCTTACTGTGAGGCGACAACGCTACCGCAGCACCACCACCGCAGTGGAAATTAGAACCCTACATCATCTATCACTCCCATGTCATTACCCTCAGAAACTTAGCAAAACAATCCATTAGAAGGCACAAAACCTCCCTACACAAATTAAAGGAAGCACATCTTCTACAATCCCAAAAGCAATTCTGGAAAGAATATGACCTAATCACAGGTAACTCAAACCTTGTAAACTACTTTCTTTCTATCTTCCTGCAATGCAGTAATAGCAAATTCTTCCCTAGTGATTACCTTCAAGAATTCATCAATCTCCCTTTTCGGAACTCAACACCCCCACCCACCACTTCCCCACTTCATTCCTCTTCTACTTCTAAGCAAACAAGTAAAGCTTCTATAGTTTTATGTTTCAACAATATCCAACAGCTGGCTTATTGGATCTAACAAACTTCTCTGCTTGTTTCATTCACTGCAGATAGCACATAATGTATCCCTCATCCATATCTATAAACTTTGCATTATCAGAAACATAATGCCACCATTAAGCTTCTCCCTAAAACAAACATATCCTATCATACTGCTTCTACTTTCAGCCCATCTCCATCCTCCCCAAAATTAGGGAGGATCTTCAAAAAATGGTATACACTCACCTTTCCCAGAACATCCAATAGTACTACCTCCCATACCTCAACCTCTTGAAGCAAGAAATTTGTCCAAAGCCTAAAACAATGGGGGGAGTGGCAAAGGCCGAAAAATAGGGACAGATTTTAAATACTGCTCTTATAAACTTAAAAAAAAGATGGTAGAATAAGAGGAATTGTGTTAACATGCATTTTCTGACGGACATGAAGTCTGAAATGCAAATGCATGTCATTATTTGGTCAGTTTTAGTGACCTCAATCCTCTGTGATTTGTCAGAAAACCACAGATTTTATAAAGGCAAGAGAGATGACTTTCAAGCAAAAAATAATTTCTGACTTATAGGTTCCTAGGTTCATAAGACAATACTAGGCTACTGGCCTGAAGGCCCTTATAAACCAAGCCAAGCCAAGAATTTCACCCATGTTCCCACAAAGTCAGCACCTGGTTTCCCTGTCTAGCAGGGACACAGGTGGGATCCCAGGGGTATACTCTGTTTCCCATCCAGTCGTCCAGGTCCCTCTTAAAGAGGGCTAGTGAGGTACTCTGTTTGACATGGAGAGGGAGTCTATTCCACAAATTGGGGAGTCATTCGGACACAAATCTGTCCCACCAATAAGTTGTATTAATGTCACAGACCAGGTTGAGACCTTGCGTGTAGGTTCAGAGTGAAGTCTGACTTACGGACATGCAGCAACTCCATCAAGGCTAAATCTGAGGCAGCCTTGTATGCCAGACACAGGTCACCTCTGAGCAGTCTGTACAAGACTGAGTAGAGGGACAGGGCTTTTAGCTTATCTGTATAGGATAAGTGTTTGAGACCCACGATTTTCCTGCTCATGAACCTCTGTGGTCTCTCCAAGTGCTACATGTGCTTTGCTAGGTACATGCTTAAGGGGGCAGTGTATTCGATAATGGATCTGATAAGGGAGGAGTACAGAGATTTTATGACTTCCTTGTTCCTGGATGAAATACCCTTACTTATGAGGTGGGCCATGTAGAAAGCCTTCCATACAACGGAGGCAACGTGGTGGTCAAACGTTCGGTTGCCATCAACCTGGATGCCCAAGTCCCTCATGACTGACTGCATGCTTAGTGCGTTGTTATTAATGTGATAATTAGTGGGACGACATTTTGCCCAATGGGGAAAATGATGCACTTCTTGGCATTCAGTCTGAGGCCATGCTTCTGGCACTTAAATTGAAACAAGATATAAAAGGCTTTGAAGTATTTATTTATTTCATTTAACTGGGTAAGTGACCTGGTCCATACACCCTTTT